>NC_062565.1:65811265-66028765 GCF_022837055.1 Prionailurus viverrinus | reverse complement strand
ACAACCTTATCATCTTTAGCTTTCTGGTTGATAACTCCTTCACATGGAAAGTAGACCTGAGAAATTCTGAAATAAATATCATTGTAGATCATGTCAATTGTGCTGGTCATCTCATATAAGTAAACCTTTAGATCTAAAGTGAAGGCCAAACACTGAATCATCTTCCACTGGACTGGACAGTTATTCTGTTCTCTCTGTGAATGGTTGATACAAGACTGAGTCAGCTTTGTAGCTCTTACCTGATAATAAAATTCACTAGAAATCATAACTGCTTCTAAATAAATATTTTCTTCTTTGAGAAGACAAAAGCCTGATGTTACAAATTTCTTTAAAAATATCACAAATTGATTAAGTTTACCAGGAAAACCAGCAAAAACATGTATCTTCAAGAAACATACTCAGACCAATATATTTAGATAAGGAATATGTCCAATGCAGAAAAATGTGTTTTTAAACATTTGAGTGTTTAAGATTTATTTATGAATGCTTATTCTAAATTCTAGGGCTATTTGTGGGTTACTGGAAATAAATATGCCATGGATTGGGGGTGGGGAGCATTCATGAGTAGGAAGTGAAGACAGGATAGGATCAATGGTTCATGGACTCTCCCATTGTTGATGCAATACTCTAAAGAAGACTCCTCTCTCTATAATCATGAAGGGCTAAGTATAAAGAAGCATGGCCATACTGTTTTTGTTCTAAATTGCTGGAATCTTTTAGCCCTCTCTCCTTGCCCTCTTTCCTCAGAATCTGTTTGGTGGGCATTCGGCCTCACCATTGATTTTTCACATGTTAATATGGAGCCTGTGGTAGTAGCTCATGACTCACCTGTAATTCTCACAGATCTGCTTAAAACCATTGCCTCTGGAGGAATTCAGAAGTATCTGTTTCATCTTTGTATGCATTTTGACAGTACTGATCCTGGTTCATTGCTTTGGTCCTCCTCCATTTCCTTGAATATTTAATGATTGCTTGGGAACACTTGGATTTAATAATACAAATTTCAAATTCTGTTGGATATCTGGCTAGTAAAATTGCCCTACCCTTCTTTTTTACTTTCAACTGAAGCACAGTTGGCTGTCTTTACAGTGAAGCAATTTTAGATAAATATGTTTAGATGCATATATCAGCTATCTGAAGGCTGGAATGATGTTTTTGTAAGTTGCCTGGTAGCCACTTTCCTTTTGGGTTAGACAAACTGTTGGGGATGGGTTATTTGAATTACAAAGCCAGGTCAGAATACCCCTTCCTTCATTCCAAATCACACAAGAAAACTTTAATTTTAATCTTGTTAACTAAGTACATTTGTTATTAGTGAGTCAACCTTGGCCAAAGTTAATATCTTGTGATATTAATATTATAATCTTGTGAATGGTAAACCTTATCAATACTCAAAGGCTATCCTGAGAGTTTTCATAAAGGCATCACATGAGAAGGCTACTACTGACCCTTCAAGTGCCCAGCAAAGATCACAGTCTTACTATCCTTGCCTTCTCCGGGACATGGGCTAGACTAGCTTTGGGTATTTTCTTTGAAATTGGATGGTTTTCATTGGGAGTTGTCTTTCCTAGCCTTTCTGGATAGAAATACAATGCCAGAAATTCAAGGTTCTCTTCAGGTATTCTTCACTTGTGACATATAATTCTGTTTATATAAACTATTTAAGTAAACTTTCTAGGGTATTTGGTTTTCTCTCTTTACAGAAGGGGCTGAGGTTCACAGCTGGTTTGCAAGTCTCCACTGATTTACTGTCTGGTAAAGAGAAATGGGTGCAGAGGACAAAGGCATTCCTCTGTGGTTGAGTTAGACTGCATTTTCCTTCTTTAAAAGTTTCCTTCTTTAAAAGTTCCTTCTAAAACTAGTCTTGGCATAATGCAAATATTAGTGGTTGGTCTCATAGCAAACTTCCATTAGCTAGTACCTTCCTGACATCCAGCATAGAAAAAGAATTGAGATACTGGGTGGAGGAAGAGAGGATTGGAGGGTGCAGTCTCATTGGGAGACAAAATAAAGGCTGGGAGGAGGGTGCTAATAGGGGTTCAACAAACAAAGTATCTACTTCTAAGCTTTGCCTAAGACCAACTCTCAATTGCTACTAAAAATCCTTTACTCTTCTACTTTTAGTAAATCCTTGTTTACTATCTGTACCATCTATCATCACCATCACAATTAAAAGACTCAGTTCAATGGCAAGGAGTTTTTTCCCAGAGACCTCAATCTTATAACATTCTGGGGGATAAATCAGTAGATAAACCTCCCTATTCTCTACTCATCCCTTATTTTCTATTATGGAACATAGAGCAAGGCTGAGGTTTTCGCACTTGGATTGTAGAAGAACTGGGCTAGTTTTGGGTCTTTTGAATAACTCATTTAATCCAAATGAATAGGATCCCCACCAAAGCTTCCAATTTAGTGGATACCTGTATAACAATGGGTTTATTACTGAAAACAATTTTAGAAGTGATTAAAATAAACCGTGACAGATCCCTTTGAATACTTTGACACTTGGCACATTTTCACCCTTTGAGGGTGGATTTGATTCTTTTAACAGCCAAGTGTCATTCTGAGCCAACTCTGGTGAGGAATGTGCATAATCATGCAGGATAATCCTCTTTGGTTAAAAAAAAATGGTGAGACTACACAGCCACTAGGCTAAGTTGTGTATGTTTGTGTACTATAAATTTGCTTTAAAGTAAATTCTCAAGGACAGCTCTAGAAGTGTTTTGAGAAATGGTGGTGCCATTAGCATAATAAGGTGAGAGAGTGTCCCAAGACGCACATTCTGAAACTCCATACATATGAAACCAATGTGATGTATTCGTTTGAAAACAAGCTTTTTTATTTTACCATCATATTCTATTGTAGGTTGATGTCTTCCTCTAAACTGGAGTATCATTCATTTATTCATGCATTCAATTTAATAAAGATTTGCCCATCAACATGGTAAGAGAAGGATCCTGAGCCAGACTAGCTGGGTTCAAATCCGACTATGACATTTTGTACTGTCACCTTGGACATGACTACCTGACTTCAGTCTCCTCATCTGAGTAAATGGGTATAATATTAGTGTTGTGGGGAGATTCAGCGAGTAAGCATGCGCTGTTTGATACTCACAGTAAGTTCTTCACAAATGTCAGCTGTCACCAAAGTTTTACTGACAACTCATTTTGTGCCACTCACTGTCTTGCCAAAATTCTTGGTTTGGGATTAAAATGAATCATCATAATAATTAATAACTTAAATAAATTCAAATAAAAATAGTAAATAAATAACATCACTTTCACATGATTATTTAAAAATGTAAGGACAGAAAATCTTCTAAAAATACCCACAGAAGATTTATCTACATAATTGCACGTGACCAAAACATGAACTGTTAGGACAATAGCAGTTAGATGACAGTTATTTTAAATTAGTATATGCTAATGGCCCTGAAAAATCCTCATTGAAAGCAACCGATATTTTATTCTGAAAGCTCTTAGCATTTAAACTATAAAAAGCATATTACCTTCATGTAACAATATTTGAAATATGAGCTGTATAGAAATATTTTGCATAAAACTCCATTACTATTCTTTTGTAAATGCTGCACATTTGCAAAGATTAAGTCATTTTTGGATCAAATTATAAATGGGATGGTGTTCTAATAAGATCTCTTCTGGACACCTGGTTGGGTCAGTTAGCAAAGTATCTGACTTCGACTCAGGTCAGGATCTTATGGTCTGTGGGTTCGAGTCCCGCGTCAGGCTCTGTGTTGACAGCTCAGAGCCTGGAGCATGCTTCGGATTCTGTGTGTGTTTCTCTCTCTGCTCCTCCCCCACTCGTGCTCTCTCTCCATCTTTCAAAGATAAATAAATGTAAAAAAAAAAAAAAAGAACTTTTCTGGTGATTCTGATGGCTGAACTTCTACAGCCAGAGTCCACAGTTAAACGATGGGCATGTGATGCTCTGCTTTAGAGTTCAGTAGGACAAGATTTGGGAAGCTTTCTCTTCTGGTCACAGAGGACTGATGTTTACAGTCTTTTTTTGCAGTAAATGCTTACACATTTACTGAATGTATTATCTACAACTAAATAATGCACCTGAATCTCTCGTAAAGTGGGCAGCATTAGAAGTAAGACAATGTTGAAGAATAATACAGCCTTTCCATAAGGTTTTCCAAACAATGGTTTTAGTTTAAGATTGATCCCACCAAAGGTATGATTTCCCAGTTATTTTGGCAGTTGCAATTATAGTTTCTTGGGCTTAAATGCTTAATTAGGATCTTTTGGAAAGTTTCATGTCAAGCTAAAAATATTTCTAATGTACACTCTCTGCTTACTCAAAGCTGCGTGGAGCTGTAATTTACAAAGGAAACTTGTTTCCTTAATTGTTGTGTCAGTCAGCAAAAGCACAGGGAGCAGGCACAGAATAATCTGTTTATATTTAGCTGTGCCAGTGGCCATGAAATGTCACAACCTTCATGTAATTTAGGGAAAGGTTAAGGATGTTATTGCTATAGAACCAATTGCTTTACAATGTGTTTTATTTTTTTAAGTTGTGTACTTTGCAGGAGTTTTACACAGGACTTTTACTTCTATCATTATAATTTTGCTTTTATACAATACTTTAAAGTGAAAGCTTGAGTAAGGTTTACCAGTTGATTCCTATGTTTCCTGGTTTACCAGTTGTTTCCTATTATAGTTAGTTGTTATGAAAAATTAGATGAATAGAAAACATAGACTAACATGTAGAGTTTGAGTTATAGGGGTTTATTTTATTTGAATTCTATTATCTTTACACTGTCTTCAGCTTTTGAAGAGTATGTTTCATTATGGAATAGATTTAGAGATGAATAAACCTAAGAGAAGCACGCATTTTCAGGATGACTCATGTATTTACCAAGTGTGATGAGAGAAAAGGGTAAAAACAAAGAAAAATGAGCAAACAAGAAGGAACAATGCCTTGCATCTCTATAGCATTCTTTGGCTTTCACAACATTTTCACATCTATGATTGCAACCTTTCCAGAGAGAGCTTACAAAGTGTGTTCTTATCAGCTCATTCCCTGTGTTATGTAGTAGTTACAAATTCAGGGTTCAGAGTTAGATAGATGGGGGTTATAATCCCATTTCTGCTGTTTCCATCAGTGTGACCTTGGATAAATTACATAATGTCTTTGAGTGTCAGGTTCCTTCTGTGAAAAATGGGCATTATGGTAACTGCTTTATAGACTGTCCACACAAATGGGTGTATGCACATGGTACTCACTCAATGAATCTCAGTTGTTAATTCTTCTTGTCATCACTGCTATTGCTATCTAGTCCTACAGGCAGAGAAAATACTTTCCAGTTTTTGCTTAAAGACAGAGCTAAAGTAGAATAGACATTGGAGACTTGACAATGGACTTAATAAGACAGAAAGGTGTTTCATCTCTTTCCGGAAATCATTTCAACAAATGATGTCAACATACTGGCTTACTTATTTCCACATCCCATCATCTCCAAAAGTTATTTCTTAGAGTTGACCCTCCCTCACTAGAAAACTTTTTGCCTGATCTCTGTTGCTTTATGCTGTTTGAAAATCTCTAGTTAATGGGATCCTATGATAAGTACCTATTTATTCTATTCTTTAGCTAGATTTGATTGAAATTATTTTTGTACTTTATGTGCATTAATTGAAAGTCAATAGGAGTATAGGAATTAGGGACCCCTTGAGATCCAAAACTAACCACCTAATAGTTACTTCATTTCATCATTTTTTGGTACATTTGTTTGATACTATATTTAATTTGAATATCAATATTCCTTAAGTGTTTCATAATAGTTGCAGTAATTTATAGAATTAATCTGTTATTGATAGAAATAGACATATGAGCTCTACATCTTTTAAGAAATAAGTACTGGGATTCAATGTTTAATAAGCATTATGTATCTAACTGAAAGAAGGAGCATATGGTTCTTGAGGAATAATCAGGTATAATATTGGCAGAGAAAGAGCTCAGGGTTTATGGTGAATAAAAACAGCATGTAAGAAATATGGCACTACAGTCTTTAACAATTACAGTTTTAGGAGGAATAAAAACAAGAAATAATGTAGGAGTCTAGAGGTATTTCTTTCAGTACCCTAAGCATTTTGTAACAAAGTTCTGGATGAGAAGTGACTTGGTATATCTATGACAGAATATGAATGGGGCATGTTCATAACATGGAAAGAAAGTTGAAAGAATAGATAAATTCAGTTTAAGAAGGTATTTTCAAGCTAGATAGAAAGTTTTACTCAATTTAAGTAATAAGTACGGGGCTTTTCTTCATCATCAGAAGTTTACAGTCAAATAGTGTTTTTACAAAACTAATGGGAATTATGATGCTTCTATAAAAAATAACCAGTGAACAATATGCCGTGTGACTGGAAAGGGGGAATGTGAAGAGGTGTGGAATCTATCTTTCAGGTCATGGCAATGACAGAGGCAGTAGGCTAGATTTAATTTGGATTTTCTTGGCAATCGTATATTAAGTATTGCAATAGATTACTTGGAAAATGATGGAAAAAATCTCTCTGTAGTTACTTGAGAGCAGGATTAAACCTCAACAGTCTGGGTCTTCTGGTGAATGTTTTTGGTGAAGGTGATAACATGGGACAAAAGTAAAACATGGCCTTAGATTCTGTGTAGAACAGAGTCACCCATAGGTTTAATGATGACTGTATCAAAATAACTGTGTGCTTGCAACACAATATGCATAATATACACAATCAGTGCTGCATACACACAGAGTTGTAAACTGCCTAACCCTCAAGGGAGCCATTTAAATCACAGACTTCATAAATTTGTATGTATTGCAATGTGGTTTTGGCAAATGACGGAAAAATGTTTTTTTATATAAAATCAATATAGGAGTTTCCATTTCTGGTGTGGAAGAACAAGCTCCTAACAGCCTCCTGCAAATTACTACAAATTTTGGTGAAAATACAAGAAGACTCTGGAGAATGAACAAAAGTAGGAAAACTTTGAGGGGGAGTAAAAATTTGTAGGAAGTAACTAGCTCAAGCTGATTTTCAGATTTTTGCATTTTTATCCTGAATTTAGCTAGGACAACTAAAGGAAGAAGGCACGAGGAAGCGAGGGGGAAATTTCAGAAAGGAGAGGGTCTGAGAAGGGGAGCTCCTAGGTGTGTGTATAAATTCTATCCGTGTCTCTTACTAACCCTTGAAGTGCTCTCGTGTGCAGGACACATTCAAAGTGATCTGAACAGTGATCTAAGCTGCCACCATGTAAGTGAGAGGGTTGGCAGGTTGAGTCTAACCATGACAACTGCCTGCTAAAACGAACACATCAATGCCCTTTAGAGTAATATAATAGAATCCAGAATCTCTATAATGGAACATTCACAATGTCCAGGATATAATTCCAAATTATTTGACAGAAAGTAAGGAAAACATGACCCATTTTCCAGGGAAAAATGATCAACAGATGCCAACCCCAGATGACCCAGATGTTGGAATTGTAAGACAAGGACTTTAAGGCGGTTATCATATAATAAGTTGACAAAACAAAATGTACTTGTAAAGAAGAAAATGATATAGAATCTCAGCAAAGAAAACTTCAAAACAAACCAGTATGGGGCTGGCTCAGTCGGTTAAGTGTCTGACTTTGGCTCAGGTCATGACCTCACGATTCATGAGTTCGAGCCCCGCGTCAGACTCTGTGCTGACAGCTCAGAGCCTGCAGCCTACTTCGGATTCTGTGTCTCCCTCTCTCTCTGCCCCTCCCCTGCTCATGTCCTGTCTCTTTCTCTCTCAAAAGTAACTAAACATTAAAAAAAAAATAGTATCTTACAACAATTTCTAAGCAATGGAAAAAGTATATGGATAAAAGTGTGTCTTTTCCTGATTTGTACAAAGGCACTGTATGGACCATCAGTCAAATATATAACCCTGGAAAATACCTAAAGCCTATTGCACTTGGAAGGCCATAAAATAGTTAAAATTAACCCAGGGAAGGTTACTTTCAAATACTTGCAATCGGTCCCATATAAAAAGTGAGCTAAAACATAATTTAGCAATGCTATGTGAGAACTAAAATATGCAAATTTCCACTAAGTTCCATGCTCTACCAGACTTCCAGGAAATACAATATATAACAACATTTATAAAGAAAATGCCAGCCAAATGTGTGTGTGTGTGTGTGTGTGTGTGTGTAAAGTTAAGTCCTCACAAATTTTTGCTCTGTAATTATTCTTTTCTAAATGCTGTATTTCTTTTAGATATGATGCAAAATATATAAAAAGCATAATCCATGAAAAATGAGAGTGATATAATTTGTGAGCAATTTATTATAAGTTAAGTTATGGTTTGTATTATTAAGCATAACAGAGATGGTAGAGAACATTTGTGAATGATTACTGAATTTCATTTACTAATTTCCCTTTCCAAAGTAATATGTTGTTTATTACTTCAAGGAATATACAGGTCTGTTTTGTAAACTTCTTTGATGAGAATTCTCTAGGATACCACATAAGGATAAAAAGCAAAGGAATTATTCAATCAATTAGTGTTGTGCAGAGGAAGAGATTTACTGAGGTATTATTAGATAGTGACACCCTATTTGGAGAGTTGCTGTTTGAAGAAAGTATGCAAGAGCTATCAAGTTGTTGATATGTGTTACCAGATTTCTATTTAGCCACATTAATTCAACCTGTAGTGTATTCTCCAAATATTATGGGTAGTAACACATGTATATGATGATTTCTCAAATTTACTTTTTCAGGATTGATAGCACGAATGTTTTAGAGGGGCAAAAGTGGACTACAGAATAATGGAAATATAGTATTACAAACTGAGAGGCAAGCTCTTCATTTCCGGCTTTTATATTTGGTGTTTTGTATGCATGTGTATGTGGCTAAATGGATATACACTGATCTTTTTTATGCAATCATTCCCATGCCTCTTTTCTCTAATGAAGTTGGTAGTTCTTCGGTATTTATAACGAGGTTACATTTTTCTGACATTCTGCATAGCACCACAGGTGTTAAATTTACAGGCTCAGAATTACCAGACACTTCTCTGGGATTAGATCTGGACAAGTAACTTAACTCTCCCAACAATAATTTCCTCATCTTTTAAATGGGAATAATAATAAGAGCTACCTCACAGAGTTATTATTGCATGTTTTGTATACGATAGAGCAAGTGAAGTGCATATATTAGAACCTTGAACACAGGTAATACTAAAAAAGTAGTTACTGGGCTTATATTATTGTATTTGGTAAAAAAAAAGTTTCATCTAATGAATGAACAAATGAATGAGTAATGACATAACTTAATTAACTTGAAATTTTTATCTCATATTGCTTCCCAAGAGGTGCTAAATGGCTCACTGAGGGTTCACATAAAAGGGAACTAAAACACTGTTTGACAATCCTAGGTGAGAACAGAAATACACAAAATTTTCACTCTGTTCCAAATTCTAACAGACTTCTAAGAAATACAATATACAACAATATTGATAAAGAGAATACCTTCTATGAATCCAAGGACTAGATGAATTCTACATTTATCTGCAACTACAAACTGCAACATATTTGTTCAAAGACAAAGGGTAGAATGAAGAATGGAAATATAAAAATAAAAAGACATGGCCTTGCTTTCCAAAACTCACACCTTTTGCTGAGAAATTGAAACGACAGATTATCTGCTATGAAGAGTGGTTCTTGACATTGCTGGTGGCTGGAGATTACAGAATAAATCACCTATGCTTACAGAAAAATTGGTATGTATAAACTACCAAATTTGTAAATCTCCTCTCGTTTTGCTCTAATAAACACAATCTAAATTTCAGATTCTTGTCTAAGGGTCACATAGTCAGTTTATTAGTTAAGCACAACTTTCTACTTTCTTGTCATCTAATAAATATATCTGTTTTTAAAATTCAGGCCTGTTTTGTTAGTAACCTACAGTTAGACTAAAGCTAATGAAGCTCATTGTTCTTCTCACTTTTTGATTAGACAAATTCACCAAAAGCTCAACTCACCCCAAATTATGTTAGTAGTGAGGAATTCAATGAAGGAAAAAACAACTACGAAATTAACAAATACACAAAACCACGAACATCACCACCAAGGTTGTCAGTTTAACAACAGTCTTTCAAACAAACAAAACAAAACCCCTCTTTGTAGCATTTGCCAATTTCTGTGGCATAAATTCTCTATCCGTGGCTGATTTCAAGCTACCTATGTGATGGCACTAAATGTAGAGCTGGGAACACAAGCTCACTAATACACTATTTTATAGTCTTCCCACCCTAAAGACACAATGAATGCAAATAACCTTAAGAGTTATAATAGTAAAATGTAGTAAATAATTAGGAAGTGATGGACTTTGAATATTTATTACCTTTGTTTTTAATGCACTTTAAAGTTTATATAATTAAAATTTTAATAATGGCCATGTTTAACAACCAGCTTGTAAAATTCCTAAAAATTCAACAGGTGGCTGTTGTGAGCCAGCATGAGCAGGCTCTACCACACTAAGTGTAGTATAATGGTTAAAGGGTACGGCACATGGATTTGAAACTGATGCAGCCACTTTCAGTGATTATTGGTCAAATGATCTACTTTCTCTATACCTCAATGTTCTCATCTGTATAATTACAGTACCTACATCATAGAGTTGCTGCAAAGATAAAATGAAGGATTGTTTGTATGACACTTAGCCCAGTGTCTGCAACATAATAATAATTCACTCCATGTATTATTATAAATTGTTACCACCACAATACATTGTTGATGAAATTACTCTCTGCTCCTGCTTGGGAAAAAAAATGAGTGAAATTTTGTTGATGAAAAAATATGTTTGTTTTGTGATCTACAAAGAGAAAGTCAATTTTGCTACCAACACAGCAGATGATAATCCACTACCAGGAACTAAGAGGGGTAAGATGGTCTCAACCAATATGGTTGAAGCAATGTTTTATTAGCTGGATTGTGGCAGAAAGCGAGTCCATACATTGTGGATTACATCTGCAGTAAGAGGTGTCATCTCAGGTAATAATTGTGATTAACTGAGCATCAGACTGAAATTGAATGCTGAGAAGGATTCTGAGGCTGCTTCTAGGCTTGGCAGGAAAGAGCATTTTAATATGTAAGTAATAGTCACTATGGCTAGTAATGGGAAGCAAAGAAACCATGATATGAATTTGATAGACCTAGGTCTATGCCTACAATGTTTGTAGATAATTTATATTGTAGCCTGCTGGCAAAGAAGAGAAAAAAAATACTACTTGAACATATTTCCAAGTTTGGGGAGTATCGCACATTTGAAATGGAGGTGGACTAAAATATTATGGTGACCTTACAAAAAATTTATATAATTTATGGTCAACGTTAGAGCAAGAAAACAAAAGTGTCTCAATTCAGCAGTTTTTGGGGGGAGGGACAGCTGGAAAATGATATAAAGCAAATGGGACTTGGAATCGAAAGAAAAATCAACATTCCTGGTTATTTTTCGTTTTCCATCTGAGAGCCACACAACAAAAATAGCGAGGCCAGAGTATTATTTGAGATATGTGTTGACGGAAGTTATACATGCATTTTAAGAAAAGATTACAGGCCTTGGTTTAGCCTTCCAGGCTGTATAACAATCCCATTTCCACATAAAAGAAGCAAGGCCAGCAGGGTCTTGCAGCAGAAGGCCAATCTAAAGTTTCCTTAAGTGAATAGGGTTGAATTTAATTGTCTTGCCCTTTTTATCAAGAGGCAGCTTGTGTTCTGTGGGATAATTTTGTGTAAAACCCTTGACAAGTATTATACTATCTGGAATCAGGTTTCTCAGTGTATAAAAATCAATTCCTATATTCTTCAAGCCTCTTTCAGGGTATTCTCCTCAGAATCTTTACTCAAAAAACAAAATCTTTATCCTATTTAGGTACATACTTCAGAGTTGGATGAATACCCATAATATTCAATACTGAACCCCTCACAGGAATGGAAATAGGTGTTACTTCTTTTGAGCAGTATAGGTCTTGGCAAATTATCCTAATTTAGGGGTAGTTATTTTGCAGTCAGTTCAGTTCTTTTTTTCTAAACTCAAGCCCCATTTAATGAAATGTTCTTTTTTTTTCTTTTCTAATGCTTAAAAAATACAGCAAAGTACAGAGAAAAACACACCAAACACCCATGTATCTAACCCTTAAATTCACAAATGTTCATGTTTTGTCATTTTGCTTCTTGTATATTCACTTGGTTTTATTTACATAAATAAAACTACAAAACTTTTCATCAAGTTGAGGTCCTTTTTCTTCCTAGCCCATTCCTCTTCTTCCCTCACCAGTTACAATTACTATAGCAAATTAGTATGTATCTTTCCAGTCTATATTTTTATGCCTTTACTACATCCCGTAATCCATAATCCATTTACAGGTTTCCCCAGGTATCCAAAGATAGAGCCTTCCTACGAAACTTTTCATAAGGTGAAATGGCATAAAACAAAGGAGCAATGATATGGAAAAATTATATGGAAAAATTACATGGAAAAATTTTTGAGCATTCCCAGGTCTCTAAAATAATTTCTCTTGGGCTTTTCTTTTACCTCACTAATGGATACACAAAATAAATTGAGATAAAGCACAGATGGTCACAGACATAGTTCAAAGGTAAGGCTGCTTGATGCTGAGATGATGAGAGTAGCTCCTGGGGAAGCAGCCTGATGGTGCCACTCTCCTCTGTGTGTGTGGCCTCTATAAGGGCTCAGGGCAAAATGAACACTGAACCCTATTTTTGCTTTTCAACTTTTTTTTTGTGAAAGTGAAAATCCTCTTTAGATTTCTATTGGTTAGCAAACACAGGTACTAATGCAGATTCATAAAAGGGAAGTGGCCTAACGTGAACTTTCAAAAAGCAAGGGACACCCGTACAGCATCATTTAACATTTCTTATTAAATTTACACAAGTAATATAATTTTACATACTACTTTGTAATTTGCTTCTTTCATTCATTCAACTCTTATGTTTTTGAGATCTATTGATGTTGACTAACATGGATGTAGATCATTCTTTTTAATGGCTATATAGTTATTTCATCAGATAAATATTTCACAATTTATTTTATATTTTCCTATGGATAGATGGACATTTAGGTTTTTCTAAAAGCAATCCTAAAAAAAACACAACCATGTAATTTGTTATCTTTAAAAAATTTGTTTTCTGGTTTCTAATTTAAAATTTAATTCCAATGCAAACCATGTAGAAACCAACCAGGGGAGAGTCAAACAAAACCTGCCCCTGTCCATAATCTAGAAGTTAAAAGAACATATACTCTCTTAATATACATATACTCCAAAGATACACACACTCTTACAAAAATGATATCCCAAGTATACAGGCGACCTGTCAAGGAGTTCATGAATATCTTTACTCTTTCACATTTTCTTTTTGTTCTAGTTTTATTGCAGTGAATTAAGTAGGCATCTATTGAGGAAACTTACAAAAATAAAATCGTACTTGCAAGTGCAGAAACACTAGGAACCTGGGCAATGCAGCGCAGGCACAGCCCAGCCAGCCCTTGTGTATCGCTGCTGCTGTCGACAGGCGGGTGAGAAGGCTCCACGGCAGACTAGCGCTGCTCAAGGACACGAACATGTTCTTTACTTGCCATGTGCATCTGTGAACACCCTGGACAAGTATGACTAAGTGTGAACTAAGTGTTCCTGGTTTTCCTCCCAGCAGTTTTACCATATATGTGTTAAGTTGGAATTACTTGAAAAAGATGAGTGTTGGCTCGCTTTTGTGTAAATAATTTGCTCCAGGGGCTCCTGGGAGGCTTGGTGGGTTAAGCATCCGACTTCGGCTCAGGTCATGATCTCACGGTTTGTGGGTTTGAGCCCCGTGTCCGGCTCTGTGCTGACAGCTCAGAGCCTGAAGCCTGCTTCAGATTCTGTGTCTCCTTCTCTCTCTGCCCCTTCCCTGCTCACGCTCTGTCTCTCTCTCTTTATCTCAAAAATAAACAAACATTAAAAAAATTTAGAAAACAAATAATTTGGCCCAAAGCTGGTATTCTTATGTTGAGCATTTAATTTTTCTTTTATGGGGGAAATGTGGTGAAGAGTTGGAGAGGCTTGTCAAAAAGCTTATGTGCTTCTGAAAGGATTCCTACAAATTCTTGTAGGAGATAAAAGCATTTGGGAGACAATGTTTGTCTGACTAAACAAGATGTTGAAGGGATTTTCTTTTGGCAAATATAAAACAGGGTTTCTTAACCTCTGCACTACTGACATTTTTGACCAGGTAACTCTTTGTTGTGGGCCTGTGTAGGATGTTTACTGGCTTTCCTCACCTCTTACCCTTGGGATGCCAGTGCATCACATCTTCCCCCTCCTGCACTTTTAACAAAATCCTCCCCCCCCCTCCCCCCCAGTTGAGAAGGGCTAGAGTAGAGTCAGCTACAACAGGGAGAGCAGTAAAAGCTAGGGCTGGTCATTAAAATTCTCTTTATTCTCATTCTTTCAAACATACCATCCATTGCCAATCTCATCAGTTCTAATCACTATGGGAGTGAGTCCCAGTCTTCCCTTTAGGGAAGACTCTCTCTCAAATCCTGACCCTGTCTTTCCTGCTGTCTGCTGGATATTTCTCTCTGGATGACCTATAATCCTCGTAGGAAATTGAGAATGCCCTCTTGATTTTCCAATTCCATTAAAGGCCCCACTGGGATCCACACCTGAGAATTCTCCCTCTCTGGTACCCTGCATTCCTCCCTCACAATCACATAGGCTTTGCCTGCCCTGAAAGTCTCCCTGAAATCATGCCCACATCACCTTCACAATAGCCCCACTTCAATCATCTCTGTACACCAGTTTAACCCTACTAAAGGAGCTCTTTAATCATGCCACATCCTCTTAATGGCTCTCCTTGTCAGTTAACACACCAATCTGAAGTCACTCAGCCCACACTTGAGATTATTCACAATCTGTCCACTACAAATCTTTCTTTAAAAAATTTTTTTTAATCTTTATTTATTTTTGAGAAAGAGAGAGAGAGACAGAGTGTGAGTGGAGGAGGAACAGAGAGGGAGAGACACAGAATCCAAAGCAGGCTTCAGGCTCCGAGCTGTCACCACAGAGCCCGATGCGGGGATTGAACCCACGAACCATGAGATCATGACCTGAGCCAAAGTTGGACGCTTAACCGACTGAGCCACCCAGGGGCCCCCACAAATCTTTCTAGTCCTACTCTCCCACCACTGTCTTAGAGAAACCTGGTTTACATAAACTTGAAAATTTGCCTTCTCTCAAACATCTACTCATTCTCCCCCTTATATGTTTTTTTTTTTTATCATGTCTTCCCTTACCCTAGAATCTCTCTGTCTTCTCCTCCACTTACAGGGCTTTTACTTACATTTAATGATGTCACTGCTAATTCAGATCCTTTTGAGCCAGAGCATTCTTATTCCTGGAGCCCTTATCACATCTGCACAATTCTCTAAACTATTCACCTGGGAAATTCGTACTAAACATATATATCCTCTAAACATATATATCATGTGTCTCATGAGTCTAAAGTCTCCTCACAGTTCCTAGCACTGTCCCTTATACATAGAATGTATTCAGTAAGTATGTATTGAATGAATGAATGGAAGAGGTGAGAGAGAGAGAGGCTTTTAATATGATTGTAGTCACTGGCAAGCAGACCCAAGAAGGCCTCTTTATGTGATGAGTGCTACAAAAATGCTTTTGGCCAAAATATCTCTCATGTATACAACTGCTGTACGAAATCCTACTTCAAAAAATAAACTTCTTTGTTGTCGTGAGGTTTCTGAGATTTTTAAGAATGTACTAAAATTAGCAGGAGCTAGTTGATAAGGGCCTCCATAAGAGATCCTGTGGCAGAATGGGACACATATTGGCTCCTGGGCAGGGGAGTATATGAGAGCATCTTTGGAGAGCCAGGGTATACTGGGAAAGAAATGAACAAGGAACAAGCAGATGCGGACCACACCACAGTCAAACTGATTTACCATGAATATATCATACAAATATATACACAGACATGTACACATATGTGTGTGTGTATGTATATAAGTTTATTTTATGGGTTGTATTTAAAACAGAAGTACTTAAAAATTTTAAGATCATAGCAGGAACACTTAGGAGATAACATTAAACATAAATATGTTTATATTTAAGCAGATAGACATGCAAGACTGAGGAAATAATAGCCTTTTTTTAAAAATTAGAAGCACAACATACCTCTTTTTACTCATTATTTCCTATCATGTTATGTAGCTTCTGGGGTGAAAAGACTGATAGAGAGACACTGACTTTCACTATTTCTAATCCACAAAAAATTACTGTGGTTTCTAAATTTAGCTTGTTATAGTTATCTGTTTTCCCCCCAGGCATTAACAAGGCTAATCAGGGGGTCGAATGATTAATCTCAGAGGAAGAATGACTAGTGTCTAATGTCATATATGAGTGTATATATCTTTTGATGCTTAGATCAGATTAAGCAGATGTCTTTACCTTGCAAGCTTATAGTTTTGCATTTATACCCTGAACTAGTATGTATAAATTATAGTATCCAGAGCCAAAACTCTCTGCCATGGGTCTATGAAGGGAAGTGGTAGAAAAAGTCCCCAGAATCAAGTGGTTATCAACCAGGGAAGTGCCATTGCTTGCTGGCACAATACCTGAGGTTGACCCCGTGAAGTCAGATGTAATTGGAAAACTGAGTTGGCCTTCCAGACCCCAAATATCTCCTTTAGTTGGTGACTTTTGTTCCACTGAAATTTTCTTTCTACAATTAAGAATAAAGCATTCCATACCATTGATTTACTTTAACATAAAATGACTGGTTTTATTTATTTATTTATTTATTTATTTATTTATTTATTTATCTATTTATTTATCATTCATTCATTCATTCATTCATTCACTATTCATTGGACAAATGCTTCCTATGTTGCTAATGCGGGTATACAAACAGAAAACCCTAACAACTACTTCCAGGTTGCTTGGGAATGAGGTACCTGGACTGAGGGACTGACTCATCTTCCCTAAGCAGGAGGACCTTGTTCCCAAACTCAGCTTATCATGGGCCCTCCAGGTTTCACATCTTAGACAATAGGGATCCCATAAACTTTTGTAAAGGTTTGATATCTAAGGTCAGATTGTTTATTACTCTAATTTAAACTATATTAGTCTTGCTTATAGGACTGTTTTCACCCTTGTCCCTGAAAAGGAGAGAACTCTCCCAGTGGACCACCAGCTCAATATTCTGGTCGTTGAGTCCAGTCTGCACCCAGTGAGTCATGTTGGCATTTGATCATGCCCTTTGCCAGCATTATTTCAGTTGTTGGAGACATATGTACAAAATAGACCAAAATCCTTACCCTCAAGAATCTTCCATTTCAGTGGGGGGGGCCAGACAACAAATACAATGAGTAAACCAGTGAAATATATAGTACACCCAAAAGTAATAAGTGTAATGGGAAACACAGGAAGTAGGAAAGGGGAACAGAGAGCATTTTGATTGTTGCAGGTGTCATATTCTGTCTGCAGAGTAGATTCGGAGGTGTGATAAGGAAAAAGACAGCCTAATAGCATGGAACAGTTGAAGGTGGGGGGGTGAACATCTTGCTAGGGCAAATAGGGAAAAAGGTGTCAGGGAACACCAGAAGTGCATCAGGCCAATAGGTTTTTTGTTTTTTGTTTCTCCCAGGGCTGCTCTTACAGCAAAGTTCACCTGGCAGTCATAGATGATAACAATGCCCAGGGGTCCTCAGAGATGCTGAAGCTTGAAGAGGTCGCTTCATGAGTCAAAATGGGAATAGCACTGTCTCTCTTGCCCCCCTCTCAGGGTTGTTGTGAGGATCAAAGGAAAGAATGGCTATAAAGGTGCTTTGAAAACAATGAAAGCTCTCCATATTGCCAAGGCATTATTATTGCGGGATTGCGTCAGAAATAAGTGGAGTGAACGTTCTTGTATCCAAATATTATTAACTGTAGCATAAAGATGAGAAAGAGAGGGAGGGAAGGACAGAGAAAAAGAGCGGGTGAGAGAGGAAAAGATTTAATATGGGCTCAGCTTCTAAACATATAGATCAAGCTGTTAGCTGATCATTTCATTCCAGGTGAAGTGGTACCCTTCCTACCCCACCTGCAAGTCACTGCTGTTGGCTGGAACAGCTTTATGTCTGTTTCTGCCACACCACTGAGGTTGGTTTCCTTATCATTAGATTGTAAAGCACATGCTCAATTCTGGGATAAAAATATTGGCTTTACCCTAGTAAGTGAATGTGTAAGTTGAAAGGCAGGCTAATTTTTGCAGCCTGTTAAATTACTCAGGCAATAGAAAATAACAATAACTGCCAAGCGGAAAACAAGGAACAATGATGAGAGAAGTATGTCTTTTAAGATATCAAAATTAATTAATATCTTGATACAAGAAATAAAATTAACAAATTCTTAATTTAGATATCACTTTTGTTCTCTTTTTTTTAAAAAACTCAGTCTTTTTCTTCTTCATTGTCATAGACCTTACCCCTCCCTAAATTTACTGGTGATCAAGAATTGAAGACCATTTCTATTCCTTAATTACTTCTAAAATAGTAGGTAGGGAGCTTGTAATTAGTTTATGACTCATAATCTTCAAATATTAGTAATTATTTAAATAGAAAACTAATTCTCCAAAACATTATGGGAGCAAAACCGGCCATGTTTAATATTTGTCTCACTGGAATACAGTGGCTCTGTTTTAAACAAAAACTAGAGGGAAGAACATTGAAAATGGTAGTTATTAGCAGAAATAATCTGGAAAAATTAAAAAGAATTTAACAAAAACACACGAAAGTGTTCTACCTGTTGTGTACTATGAAGGAAAAGAAACTATAGACAGACATGCTGGAGGAAGCAGATCACACTAATAGTTTGAAGTTGGCTGGACTTCACCATGTGAAATGTACTTGAATGTGCTGTCTTCACGATCCACAATCTACCCATGTACGTTTTACAAAGTTAATTAGATTGTTTTCTCACTTCAACATTCGTTTCTGAATCCGTGAGCTAGCATACGGTGTGGCCCGCAAAGACAACCTTACTGGTGTGGCAGAAGCAGGACGTGAGGGAACTGTGAAGCATCTGGCAGGCTCAGAACAAGCCGGGGTCAGGGACTGAAGGGAGCCCTTGCACCTGCCAACAACATGCAGGGCTTCCTTCTGCAGCTGCCATTGGCTCATAGGTTGTTACAAGGGAAAGTGTTTGTGTCCAAAACAAATGCAGAAGAAAAACCTCGGGGAGGGTAGGAAAAAGTGTCAGTGGGAGAATTTTTCATAAATTTGACATGTTCTTACATTTGAAAATTCTGGAAGAGTCCTATAGGTACTTGTATTGAATGGAGTCTGGCATTTTTAAGGTCTTATTCATTTTCTTTTTTATTTAAAAAACATTTTTTTAAATGTTTATTTATTTTTAAGAGGGAGAGAGACAGAGTGCAAGCAGGGGAGGGGCAGAGAGAGAGGGAGACACAGAATCCAAAGCAGGCTTCAGCCTGACACAGGGCTTGAACTCACTAGCCGTGAGATCATGATCTGAGTTGAAGTTGGCTGTTTAACCGACTGAGCCACCCAGGCGCCCTTGGTCTTGCTCATTTTCAATGCTACATACTATGAATATGCATGTATTGTATAAATGTATCAACGATACTCTGATATATAACTCTAATGGTGTATGAAAAATATGTGATAAATATTCTTCCATTAAAAAAGCACAATATAATGCTCTATCAATCATTAAGCACCTGCTTGCTGTGATCTTAAAAAATAACTTTGCTCTATTTATTTGAATATTAGTATGTTTATTTTCAATGCATTATGTGAGAAGTATTATACACAAGTTCAAATTGACAACTAAATAGAGCGGGGGAGACAGAAGGATGCTCCCTGCAAAGAGGTCCATATGCTAATCTCTAGAATCTGTGAATATGCTATCTTTCATGCCACAGGGACTCTGGAGATGTAATAAGTTAAGGATCTAGAGATGGAGAGATTATCCTGAATTATCAGAGTGAGCCCAATGTGATCACGAAGGTCCTTATAAGAAGGAGGCAGGAGGGTAAGAGTCAGAGAAGTGGCAATGAAAGTGGAGATCTGAGTGATACAGGATCATGAGCCAAGGAATGCAAGTGGCCCCGGAAACTGGAAAAGGGAGGGAAATGGATTCTTTCCTAGAGCCTGTAGAAGGAATGCAGCACTGCCAACATCTTGCTATTAGCCCTGACCCATTTTGGACTTATGACCTCCAGGATTCTAAGGTAATACATTTGTGGTATTTATTGCAGCAACAATAGGAAATTAATGAGTTTATAAATTGATTTGTCCTCCCATTCTCCAATAGATGCCAGGGGCTCAGCATTATTTGTAATAAACACTTACTCATCCCCAAGTGTTTCTTACAAACATCCTTTGTCGCTAGTGGAGACTTTGCAAACTCAAACACACAAGCAGAAGCTGACTGGATGTTATGGACTGAATGCTTGTGTCCCCTCAGATTCATATGTTGAAGCCCTAACTTCAAATGGGATGTTATTTGGAGATGGAACCTGTGAGTAGTAGTTGGGTTTAGATGAGATGATGAGAGTGAGACAGCCCCCCACCATGATGGGATTAGTGTCTTTATAAAAGAAACCAGAGCTCCGTCCCTGCACACCCCCAACCCCCGGCCCCGTCAGGTGAAGATGCAGTGAAAAGGCAGCAGTCTGCAAGCCAGGAAAAAAGCTCTCATCAGGAACTGAATCTGTGGCACTTTGATCTTGGATTTCCCAGCATCCAGAATTATGAGAAATAAATGGCTGTTGTTTAAGCTACCCAGTTCATGGCATTTTGTTACAGCAGCCTAAGCTGAGTAAGACACTGGTTAATAACAGTATTTCCTATGAGGACAGTTCAGGTTGATGTTGTTGAACAGGGAGGCTGCATCCTTATTCATTTCAGGAATTTGAGAGTCTCTAGAAGTTGGTCAGGAAAGGGTGCATGCAAGAGATGGATTTTCCAAGATTCCTTGAGGGAAAAAGAAGGTGGTGTGGAGCATGCTATGAGCCTAGGTTCTTTGGGATAAGATTGATATAGAAATGAATAACTTTTCTGAGAGGAGCAGACAGGAAGCATAAGGGCTGCAATGGGGCAGTTCATGGGGTGTGATGACAGCCTGAATGCAGAGACTGAATTACTTGATCCTAGTTAATGAGGAAATAAGAAGCATTGCAAGGGGTCTGGAGAGAAAAACTACATGTCATTAAACAGAGTTCTGTGAGGGAAGTTTTGGCAGTAACACTAAGGTACTTCAGTACGAGGGCACTAGGTTCCTAGACCCCACGAAAAATAATATGAGAAGTATAATAGTCTAGAAAGGAAATAACTGTTTTTTAATAAAAGTAGAAGCAAAGGAGATGGAGAGATAATTTAAGAGAACAGTAATGTCAGAAATTACCAGCTGACTAGAGATGTGGAGAAAACTGTAATATATTTTTAAAAAAATCCCTTGAAACTTCACAAGTGGCCACTCTGCAACAAACATTATTTGGAAGGAGAGATAAATGACTGTGGCATTTCAGTTGTGATAGAATATTTAGCTCCAAATGTCTTCCACATCGACAGGATATAATATATGAAACTCAATGAAAGGCAATTTGGGAGGAAGACAAGTAAATTTGTCTCTCATTTACATGCCTGCTACCGTTGAGCTCAAGGAAAAGGGTACGTCTTTACGTGTCCAAATGTTGGAGAGAAGAGAATTAGAATCCAGGACTGATCTTTGATATTCCTTTCTTGAAGTGGTTCTTTTTTTTTCTTTTTTCTTTTTGAGTGGTTCTTTATTGGGGATGGAGTGGCTGGGAGGGTGTGTGGAACAAGAATTTTAGTAGAGAGCAACTTTTGTGAATATATTTTGAATTACTTAGGACACTAACGGTAGGTAACTGTGGAATATTCCACCACTATTTGTAGGACACACTAGCAACCCCTGCCACATCTATAACATCACTCCCACACAGTTACTAGAAGCTTTACCTTTCTCTTTCTCTCAACATCCCCACATTATTATCTTCACCGTTAGTCAGTCTTCAAAGCCACACTGTCACTGTGGTACCTGTCACTTTTCTTTCTTTGTCTTTCCATTGCTGTCACAACATGCGTATCCACTACTGATAGATCAGCTTCTTTTTCCCAGAAGTCCAGCTAAAAGTCTAGTGGGATCATTTAATGCATCTCCTCCACATTTATAACTGTAGTCATAAAACAGTCCGGCAATCACAAGGCGAATACAGGCAGCATTCATATGAGCATAGCTCTAGGGCTCCATTGGTGCTCAGAGGCAGATCCTCATGGCAGAGGGAAATGACACATTTCATTGATATCTCTGGGGCTGCCTAGTATTTTTCTAAGTCTGTCTTTGACTTGACACTGGAGAGAGCAAAAAACTGCCATTTTTTCTCAAGTTTTCCCCCAGGCCCACTCTGTTGTTCTGTTTTTAATGCATTTTGTTCTCTCTACTACAGGAAGATGAGATATTTTAAATACATTCCTTATTAAAGAATACACATACTTCTTGGAATTTATACAGAAATTCACCACCTTTTAAACTTACAAAAAAAGGAAAATAAGGGCTTGCTGGTGACTTTGAATGGGTTAGATTTGTTAGGAGTCTCCTGGTATACCACGCTCATATTGTCAAGGTAAGTGTTTAAGAACACACACTCAGGCATTCCAACTCTCTAGGTTGGAATCCCAGCTATAATTCTCACCACCTGGATGGCCTGTCCAAGTGACTTAACCTCGCTATGCATCAGTTCTACCATCTATCCAGTTTGCGATAATAGTATTTTAACCCTTGAATGGGAACCATAAAGTCCTCTATTTGGTCAATCTGAAGTTCCACAGACTATGACAAGAGGAGTTGATTGGTGTCCACAAAGAAAAATACAGACTGAAACATGATTACTGTGGCAGAAAGTTGAAATATCTGAGCCTAATGGGTCCACATGGGTATAAGAGAGATGGGCTTCAAGGCCTTAGATGGGGAGAGTGAGGGAAGCAGGGAGGTAGTACAATGCCTGGCTGCAGGAGCCTCTGTTAAGGGGATCTGCAGAGCACCGGGCACAGGAAGGAAGGGAGCAGAGATCAGAAAGTAAACTGAAAAAGGTTCCACGAGAGAAAACCAAATGTGGGGCTATCCTCTCAAGTCAACAGGTTGCCTAGGAAGTGGAAATCAGGTGCTATTCCAACAAGCAAACAAACAGGAAACTTAGATCACCTTTGGAGAAGCTCAAGCGGCACCAGGTCAAAGCTGAGCTGGCAGAACATGATAGGTACGAAGTTACTCCATTGAGTGGGACATGCCAACCTGGCATGATGCCTCATCCCAGCTGAGTAACCACAGAATTCCTGGGGCCAGAAGGTGGGCGATGAGGAGAGCTGTCTTTCCTAGAGCAAAATGACCCACCTACAAGGCCCTAGAAATTTTACTGACTACTCATCCTAGATACTCCTCACCTGGGTTGCTGGAATATTAGATAATTCTTATTTTTGAATACTTTTAGAAGAAGCACTTAACAGTGTTGATTTTCATAGTGATTTTGTAAAAAAGAGCTTCAAATTATGAAGAAATGTGGATCAGGTTATGTGATGTCATCATTTCGTTTTCAATTCTTGGGATTCTTATTCACAGATTTCCCTTTTGTTAAAGTAGCTTTATTGCTGGATGAATATTGATTCCCTGTATCTATTATATATGTTACTAATTTTTCAAGTTTTCAAATCATTAAATAAAGGACGTCAATAGTAGTAAGAACTTTCTATTCCATAGTGAATGAATAAACAGACATTAACTTTTTTAAGAGTATATATCATGCCTAACAAACCATGTTCATGTAGCTGAAATATTACTGTGAAACAAGAAACTATTCAAATCAACTAATTCTGTTATTAAACATTCTAAAATATCTCTAAAATAATTCTTCACACATAAGGGTCAAGAGGATCACACACATGATGTAATATTTATAGTTCTGTAACATAGAAGTCAATTACAACACACTCATTTAAAAATTTTTTTTTCAACGTTTATTTATTTTTGGGACAGAGAGAGACAGAGCATGAACGGGGGAGGGGCAGAGAGAGAGGGAGACACAGAATCGGAAACAGGCTCCAGGCTCTGAGCCATCAGCCCAGAGCCTGACACGGGGCTCGAACTCACAGACCACGAGATCGTGACCTGGCTGAAGGCAGACGCTTAACCGACTGAGCCACCCAGGCGCCCCTACAACACACTCATTTTAAGTAATGCATAGATTTTAGCTAAATATTAATGGTAATGTTTTTACAAATTTCAAATTAGCTGATCTTAGCCTTCATAAAATCAATAATTAAAATAGTCACACATGCACTATGAATATAACTATAATGTATAGCACTCAGAAAAATATCCTTCCTGGCTGTTTTCTCCTGCAATATGCTTACTTTGTGTAATAAACAAATACAGATTCTTAAAATTATAAAAATCTCTTAACAGTATCTACCACATTGCAGTCTGTACTAATTAGTGTCCTTAAAATTATTGAATTCAGAGATTTATGGTTTTAATAAACAGAGAAAGTAGGTTAATTTTTAAAAACCATGCTGAGTAACATATGAATTCTCAATGGAATTTTTTATTAATCAGCATTTCTTCACACTCAATACAAGTTTAAATATGTATGTGTGAATGCTTATTCACAAAATTTTCCAATTCATGATATAAAAGGGCTAATTCCTCTAAGTTTAGTTTCATTCAAACTGAGCTTAGATATTAAAAAATATTAACTGATGAATATACAAATACAAAATCTGTCACAGTTTAATGTGCCCTACTGATTTACTGAAGGGGTTTTGATGGGTTTATCTGAGTATTTATTTAATGAGGTTCTTGGACACTCTGGGCTTCAGTTTCCTCAATTCTAAAGGCAGGAGGCTGTCAGAGGAACCTCTGAGGTCCCGCGCAGCTCTAATTCTGGTTTGATCATTGCATTGAGTGGTACTTTCTTAACCTTGTGCTCAATCTTAATGCATTTTTTTCCTGAAATATTATCCTTATTTTATACTGTATTATTAGTGGCCTTTGCACTTGTGCTATAGCAACATGTTTGTTTTATATTTGGAATATAATTTTGAGTAATGTATACTGAAATAAATTTTTGAACATGCTATGGTCATTTTCTCATATAAATTAAATCATTGCTAAACCAGGATAAATTGCACCTTATTCTGACAATTTCTCAATTAGATATTTAGTAGCAAGGTATATTCTCACTATTTCTATTAGTACTGATAATAATAATAATAATAGTCATGTTAATTGTAGCATTTAAATTTATTTTTAAGATGGAGTCTTTTATATATCCCTTCTTGGTTGGGGAAGCAGGAAAATCATCATTATGTATTCCCCAATATTTTATTGTGAAGCAATTCCTACTCAGCATTGACAATAAGTGCATACTAGCAACTCCTGGACAATACCCCAAATATCTTTCCATATTTCTTAGGCCAGTAAAATACTTCTACTGTTCCTGTCTTTCACATGTATGGCAGGTTTTAGGAGTACTCTTTATCCTTCCTCCTCCTGAATGCACTGTTGAGAGTCTGGCTTCCTTTTCTATCTTGAGGAACTCTCTTGTGAAGAGATGACTCAGTCTATTTCTCAAATATTACTATGGTGTATGACAATGGTAATGGAAGGGCAATGGTTTGTTTCTCTTCTATGGGAAGACAGGCCACATCCATAGGCAGTACATGGCTGGATCATAAAATGGCTCATCCACCACTGGGATTCTCCTCATGGCCAGTTCTGAGCTGTTTGAGACACCACATTATTTGGTACAATAATTTATATGCTTAATGTTATAATACCTTATACGCATAATGGATTTCATACAATTGGAACATATTAACTATGTTCTTGGTTCCATATGTTACCACTTTCTTGGAGATTTTGAACACCACTATTAGTTTTCAAATTGACTCCCTTATGGTGTCCTGAGGCCTTCTTTCAGTTTATAGGCCTGTTAGAGTTTCCCTCTTCTTACAAAATTACCTTAACTTTACTATCTCCTTAAATTACTGAGTGAAGTTGGTGACTTTTAAGAGAGTAGTAGAATTAAGATAATTATAAGATCTCTTTCCTTTTACTACCAAACATCCTGAAAAAATCTTGTCTGCCCATTGCTGCTACTTTTTCAACACACATTTCCTCCTTAATCCTTTACAGCATGGCTCTCACTACTCTTTTGCTCTCATGAAAGGTCATGAATTTCCTCTTAGTCACCAAATTCAGCATCTCTTCTCAGGTTCCATATTTATTTGCAACACTAAAACTCTTGTCTATCCTTTCCTTTCTGACACTTTCTCCCTCTGTGATTTCTTGGATACTCCATGATGTTCACCATTTTTATTTTATTTTTTATTTTTATTTTTTGCCATTCCCTCTTGGGGTGTTCCTTCTCTCTAAATGGGAGTATTCCCTAAGGATCTGTCCTTAATACTCTGTCCTCAGGCCTTTCTCACTTTGTAATTAATTCCAAGACTTCAATTATCTTCTGTATGTGAATGATCTCTCCACTGAAAATCTCTCTCATGAATTCTGGTGTTGAATGTCTTGCCAGCAGCTTCAACTCAATGCGTCCCTAGTTATACTCATCATCTCCCCTGTCAAATCAGCTCTTCCTTTTGGGCTGCCTAGCTCTGCTAATGACACTATCATCTGTCACTAGGAGGCACAAAATGAGTCATAGCAGTTAAAACTTCTAAGTGCCCCTTGCACTGCTCTCCCCTTTTCTATGCTTGTTACCAGATGGTTCAATACTCATTCCCATTGTATTCATCACTGGAAATTTACTGATCCATTGAAATAATTCTCCTCCTAAAGCTCAGCTCTGATCATGTGCCTAACCTGCTCTAGAGTCTTCCATGGGTCTTCATTGCCTACAGAATCAAGACCAAATTCCAAGCCCACTGGAACTGGTCTGGAGCCAATCTGCTTTTCAACCTCTTCCCTTTAGTTAAACTATACTGCTCACAATCACTCTCATGTCTCCTGCATCTTCTAACCTCACTGCCTTTGCTCATGTCCTCTCTGCCCACAAAGTCACAAATCCTGCACATCAGTAGTAGACCTGGCTCAAGTGTTTACCTTTCGCATCTTTCCCTCATCTCTCCATCAAATTGTAATCTCCCTTAGTGCACTTATAAACACATGTTTTTAATCTTTTATTATATTTTCTGATTTTGCTATATTCTGAGGATAAAAAGTGAGCAATTCATAGTTCTATGTATCACGTATGTGTTAGGTTGTGGGGATGTAAAGTTCCCATGTACATCCCAAGTCACCTATCTGACTCTATAAGCTCCTTGAGAATGAAAAGTATGCCTGATTCTTTTTTTGTATCTTCTAAAACATCAAGCACTGGGACTCCACCCATACATACATAATACATAACTTAAACGGATGATCTGCATCTTACACTTCCTGAGTATAGTCCACTCCTCCACCCCCTTCCCATGCTCTCTTCTGCTTGATATTTGCTCTCTGTTGTTTGAATTCAGCTGACAAGACTCTATGTGAAAATCCATGTGGAATTATGAATATTATACCAAATTGTTTCCTACTTAACACTCTAAACAAGGGTTCTTTTCTGTTAAATTGTTTCCTACTTAAAACTCTAAACAAGGGCTCTCTATTCTGCTGTAAAAGAAATGCATTAAAAAACAGCCACAGAAAAATTACTCTTCTTACTGTCACTGTGACTTGGATTGATAGCATCCCCAGTGCCTTTGTCAATTAACAAGATGAAAAAGGAAACACTGGAACTATACCCCCATGTGTAGGTGTTCCACACGAGTAAATCTCAATGTGGATTTAATGTGAAAATCAATGTACTGCAAAGGATTTGATAAGAAAACAAAGACTCTTGCAAGTAGTCTTGGTGGAAGAAAGCCATATAGAAATTAAAGACTTCAAAAGCTTGCTCTTGGATTGCAAAACACCATGCAATGCAAAAATACTTAATTCCTTGTATTGCTCTTTACAGGAATGAGCCATTGTATTCTATATTACCTAAGTACTCTTCCCAGGCATCTATAAGGTTGATAATGATTTTATAACCTCTATTTTACAGACAAAGAAATAGGGGCAAGGAGAACTTGAGTCATCTCCCTAAGGTGGTACAATTAGTAAGTAGCAGAGTGAGGATTTGAAGCAAGGTAGCCTGAATGCAGGCTAAGGAGTGAACTGCTATGGCACACTGCAGCGGAGGGGTACAATGGAAAGTAGCTAATTCATCCTGTACTCAGGGGGCCCACCGGTGTGTTCTTCCTAGGGGACATGATGGCACTGCCACTCTCCACTGGGAACCTGGCCCTTTTCTGCTCTGTTTGCTGTACCATTCTTTGTCTCTCTTCCCTGAAATTTCCTTCCATTCTGTTCCTCACCCTTAAGTGTTGTGCATCAATGACCTTGGGGCTAACATTGTGCTGGGCCATGCTCTTGTTCTGGTAGCAACATTGCCTACCCTCTTTCTTGCTCTCATCCTGCCTGGTCCCATTACCTCTGGTTGACGGTGGCATGAACCAGGGCTCAACACAGTCAGCAAACCCAGGATTACCCACTGATAGCCCAGAAATGATGCTAAATATCTGGCCTAAGGAATACAACAAGAGAATTTAAATGAAAGCCTCTATTTGAAAAGGTGGTATATGAAGTGGGTGTGAGATAAAGTAGTATTAATTGTGGGAAGTAGAAGAAAAGGCTCATTTGAATAAGAAGGTATTTCTCTATTTTCGGAGAATGTGTTCCATGCTAATAAAACCTTGTAGACTCATATTACTGTTACCCAGCAATAAGCTATACCTAAGAAGGTTTTAAAATATAACTATTTCCCCAGTTGACCTAAGATATTCTCAGGGTGAGACCTTCATTCTGGGAGAATCCTGGAAATAAGCTTTTGAAAAGAAGGCTATTTTAAAATATTTTGTTAGGTTTAAATATATATTTCTCAGACTGTTCACATTAGTAATAGGTAGCTGATAAAAACAAACACAGTGAACTGCAAAAATCAAGTAGATGAAACACCACAGTTCTTTACAGGTGAATAAATAGCATCTCCAGATAAGGAATAAGAAAGAAAGAAAAAAAAAAAAGAATGCTTGATTTCACCAGGAAAGCAATCACATTTAGAATATTTCCTGGGTAGTATACACTATCCTGTAATACTATCTTATAAATAAATTCTCAATGCATTATAAATCACCTAGGGAAATTTGTATTTTAGTCCATTAAAAAAATGTTTCCAATTAAAAATGCCCCTTCCTTGATTCAGTATTCTCATGACAGTAGGTACCGGAGCAAATCCTAGCTTGCTGCTTATTTTTATCTTTTTCTCCTAACATTTATTTATTTATTTTTGAGAGCGAGAAAGCATGAGAGGGGGAGGAGCAGAGAGAGAAAAGACAGAGGGACAGAGAGACTCCCAAGATGCGGGGCTCTATCTCAGAACGGTGAGATCATGACTTGAGCTGAAATCAAGAGTCAGACGCGGAACCGACTGAGCCACCCAGGCGCCCAGCTTGCTGCTTATTTTTAAATTTGTTCTCACTTGCTCTTAAAACCTTTCCAATGTTTCCTTACAGTTAGAAATGAAGCTTGGGTGCACTTCATGTGCTTCTCACTGACTGTGGCTTCTCAGTAGATCTTGTCTTTGAAGCCAGTCCAATCATCTTAGCACCATCCTATAAAGAGTTAATAAGCCTCCTTGTCTCCATTCTGTCCAGGATTATTCCCCATACAAAATGGCTCTCTGGTTCTCTGCCCCCCCCCTCCAATTTTTATCATGACAATTCCAAGTGACCCTATACACAGAACTTTCGCACTAAGTCCATGACAGAAGAGGTTTTGCCATCCAATGAATTCTGACACCAAATGCTTTTCAGCATTTTATAAATGGGATTCCCTGTGGGCTCCCCCTTCAGTATGATTTCATTCAATGAATCAGATTTCAGCACCTACTAGGGATAAAGTCCTGGCCTATGCATTGTATGAGGAGTGGGCCTTGGAACCTAGCACCCACAGGCTCACAGTCCAGTGAGGCAGAAATAACTCTAACACATGCTGACTGAGAGATGTGCTGTTACTGTTGCAGTACTGTGGGGATACAGAAGATTAATTCTGAGATGAACGTGTCTTAAGAAAATGCTGGTGGAATAGAGTATTCTCTTTTAGTAGGAAAGAAATGCTTACTTACATCACTTATCCTCTATCCACAAATATAGAAAAAATAAATTCTGATCCTTTACTAAGAGAGGCTGCATAAAAGTCGACTAGCTGAAGATATTCAAATGAGCCTTCATGACTTTCTCTAGATTTCAAAATTTATTAGACCTCGTTGGATTCAGGAAGCATAAGCAGAGGATCCTTCTGGGAAGAGGAGTAAAAGAAAAAAAATCTCCTCCTACAATTCTTCCTTTCTACCAAAAGTATGCTTTTTAGAACTGACCGTCAACAGAATTTTCCTCTGCTTCAAACTTAGCACAGGGAATTTTTGAGGCAGCTCAATGCCAACAGTGGCAGCCTACTTTGCACACAAGCTCCAACCCTGGCAACTCCCTGTTCCTCCTGGATTTTGAAGCCACCTGGCGAGGTCTATGCTTGAGCAAAGCCACATGTAGTGATGCCATGCCTAAGCTTTAGGCGAGAAGACATTTTCTTGCCCTTGTGTAAACACATGGAAATGAACCTCACCATTTAAAAAAGTGAATACTCTGTACCAAAGAGAACCAGACACAGAGTATTCTCAGCACCGCCAGGTTAGCCAGCATAAAAATATTATCATGGTGTTTTAGAAAATGAATTAAAAGATACTAACCCCTTCCGAGTTGTAGCGGTGGAAAATAATGTTAACTCTATATGTCAGAATGAAAAACACATGTTTGTGTCAGATTTTTTTCCTTGTCTTCATTCTTAACCCCAAAGTAATGACTAAGCATGCCCAAAGAGGCACTTTATTTTTATAGCCATACTTACAGAAAGCCAAAATGGCACCTGAATGACTTTTCCCCTCTAATTGCTTACAGTCATAATTTCTAGCACTCACATTATAGTATTTGGGACTGTTTTCAATAGCAAGCACTTCCTTTTTCATTTTCAAATACAGCAAAAGAAATAGGTTTCCTGCAGATCTGGCGGGTGAGAAAGTTAGATACTCTCACTACTATGATGGGAAAGAAAATAGATGGGAAAGAAAAATAGATTTCTACTATGGTCAGACCAGAAATCCTGGTTCTCCAATCCCCAGAGGAAAGCTACCCCCAGCATATGAAAATACCATAGTACATGCATTCTGTGCAATAAAATGTCATATCAAATTTAGTGTTTAGATCTATGTACTGTTTTTTTCACTCCTAGTTCTTCTTTCAAAAGAATTCTTTTACTCAACAGGTCAGAGAATATTATTGGAAACAGGGATAGAGTGGCAAAGTTAGCCAAAGAATTCAGAAAGCTAAAATATCTTCCTGAGGAAGCATGCATAAATGATATGACATCATTGTTAAGAAGCATTTAGCTGTAAGAATCCAAAAGGCATGGTTTGCTATTTCAGACACAGGGAAATGACAAACATGTTCGAGGGAGTAACAGCTATGCACTGGGAGCTTATTTAATAGGAACAGGGTTTAATGACATGTTAGTTTGAGCTCAAAGTGTAGTAAACATTTACTGCCCATAGTATATAATGAAACAGTGGGGTAATGCCTTTTATCAGAGGCTGTTTCTTAATCATTCAGGGCCCATTAACAGTCACAACAGAGGCAAACAGAAACTGTGACATGTGCCTCTAAAAATACTGCTTATTGGCAACCGCACTCTGGAAGAGGTATTTTGTGTTCATTGGAACCATTAGTGTGTGAGTGAAATTTTCCAGCAGTTCAAAAAAATACTCAGACCACATCAAGAGCACATCTGTGAACTTTAGAAAAAGTGAAAGTAGAAAGCAGCATATCTCTGTTATCAGAGCAGACTGGCTGTCACTAAACACTCCTTTGGCTTGACATTATTAGGATCAAATTGTAGGGAAGTGCTCTATGTGCAAATTTCCACCAAATGCAGTCAGCATCTAGCCCGCATGGATTATTACTTTTACATGTGTTCTTCTGTGTGCAAGGTTTTGCCTTGTCAACATGGATGCCACTCAAAAAATGGTGTCCCTTCCTCAGTCATTGTCATTCACCACCTGGCTTGGGAAAGGCTCCTCTGCCAATTGAAAGGCACAAGACATAAAAATAACAAAGAAAATGGCCCTTCCCTTTTTTCCCCCTGCTTTAAATCAATTTATTTTAAATAGATATAGTGCACCATCAGGATGGCTAACACAAGGAGTAGAAGTAAACTTATGGCTAATCTAAAAGTAACATGACTTTGGTAAGGTTACATCTCACCCAGAGAAATGGAGGCTTAACTAAATATTCTAAACCGAACAAGAAAAAAAATAACTCAGCTGCTCCTTCTTTATGCTGTATACCACCACTTTCCCACCTCCATTGGGGGTGCCCTTTCTGTGTCCTGTCTAAACTGTGCATTCAGTCACTTAAAGCTGAAAATTCAAATTCAACAACTTCTTCCTTAGGTATTCATAAGCACTGCTCAAATCAGCCTACTTCTCTCCATTTCCTTTGCCACTACCTTGGATAAGGCCCATCATTGACTCTCTCTGATTTCTGTCCTGAGTCAACTCTTCACACTGCTGCCAGAAGAAGGATTTTTTGTAAAGCAAGCATTCAATCATGCCTGTCTATTGTTAACTCTTTTGTGGAACTTATTACCCTTAGGATAAAGTCCAAATTATTAACCCTACTTCCTTCCTACTTCCCCTTCTACACAACAGCTTTACTGAACTTCTTCCAGTTACCCTCAATGAACAGGCTCTCTTATTCTGTGGGCTTGTGCACTTTCAGCTCCCTCTGCCTGGAACACCTTCCTGAATTCTGTCCCAGCTTCCTGCATAGAACAAATCCTTCCTCTTCTTCAAATCCTACCTCAGATGTCACTTCTGCTAGGAGGCTGGTTTTGCTGGGGGCCAAAGAAGAGGTATGTTGGATGCACACCTCACTAACCCATGTAGGAATGTTAAACAACAATGATTTATCTCAGTGGTCTGTAAGCTCTAGTGAGCCTCACAATTGCCTAAGCCCCACTATTCAATAGATTTGGGTGCATCCTGGACATCTATTTGTAAAGCTCTCCTAAAACTTTGAGAACAAGTGATTCAGCTCACAATTAATCAGGATAATCGACTGATGAATGGATAAAGAAGATGTAGTGCACCATGAAATATTACTCAGCAATCAAAAAGAATGAAAGCTTACCATTTGCACCAACGTGGATGGAATAGAATGTATTACGCTAAGTGAAATAAATCAGAGAAAGACATCTATCATTTGATTTCACTCATGTGTGGAACTTAAGAAACAGAATAGATGAACATAGGGGAAGAGAAGCAAAAATAATATAAAAACAGAAAGGGAGACAAATCATAAGAGACTCTTAAATACAGAGAACAAACTGAGGGTTGCTTGAGGGGTGCTGGGTGGGGGGATGGGCCAAATTGGTGATGGGCATTAAGGAGGGCACTTGTTGGGATGAACACTAGGTATTACATGCAAGTGATGAATCAGTAAATTCTACTCCTGAAAGCATTATTACTCTATATTTTAACTAACTTGGATTTAGGTAAAGTTAAAAAATATGAAAAATTAATCAGGATGGAAGGTAAGTGGAGAAATGATTTCCAAGTACAAAAGATGTTGATCTTAGGTGATAATTTATAATTTAACAGGTTTAATCTCCCAGTGAGAGAAAAAATGACTATTACATAAATTAGTTATACCTTTGAAATATCTATTCTATTGCTACACACATAATAAATACTACATAAACATGATGAGGTAAAAATTAAAATTTACCGACCACTTATTATGAACCTAATCTTATGGTATGAATGTTGTATACATTAGCAAGAGGTGGCTTGTACTTGAATCCAGATATACTGATATCAAAACCTGCACTGTTTCAATACTACTCTGTTGTATGATTTAAATAACCCAACTATTGAATTTCCTGACATCAAAAATAAACAAATACACAAACAAATAAATAACTAGGATAAAGCACTTAACCACACATATTAAGGGAATTCTCATTGATACATCCTCATGAGAAATGAGACATAATTACAGTAAATGAGGGACAAAGGCTGCAGTACTGAATGTTCATTATGTATAGGAAAGAAATTTCCAAGTTGCAAAATCATCTATATATTTTATTTCCATAGAGTGAAAAGTTAAGGCTGAAAATTAACAAATAAAATTAAAAGGAAGAAAATGATTAATCCTCAAAAACATAAGGTAAGTCATTAGAGCCAGTTCAGTAAAAGCCCTAAGGACAAAGTGGAAAGAAAAAAATAGCAACAGATAAAGTAAGGCGGTAAGAATAGACTAATAATGCTTATGCTACCTTACAAGGTCATTTCAGGTAGAATGTACGAGGAAAAGAACTTTGAAACTTCCAAGACTCTAAGATGTTTGGCCAGTGTAGCTATAACTAGGGAATTAAATATCCCATTCTGGCGAGTTGGCCTGTACTTCTTCAAGCCAGTTCCACTTCTGCTCTTGCATGATACACCACTGCACTGGAGCTCACAAAGTCTTCCCCCTAGTCCACCCAAAGCATTTAAGAGGAAACAGCAGTGTGTGGAGAATGATTAATAGCACGGATGAGCATAAAAGGAGAAAAAAGACACACATTCTGGTTCTGTTTTTTAAGACTCTTAGAAAAGCTTTATAATCATAAAGAGGAAAAAAGGACAACCAACAGGATAAAAGAGGACTATTTCTCAGTAGTTTGTACTAACCTCCTTTACATCCTGAGTGCTTATATCCATGAATATAATAATGTAATTCATCAATGACAATCAGTGGTGGCTGGCAATTAAGTGGTTCTTTTAATATTAACATTTCCATATTTATTGTTATGTCACTCTGGAATGGCACACCAGGTAAGCTTCACATTACCAGAGAGCTCTTATGTAAAATTCTCTCATTTTCAAAATTCTCATTTACATTAGTACTTGAAAACCTACCCCCGCCATGATGCACAGATAGGCTTTGCAATAAAGACTTCCATAAAAAAGGTGGTGAAATTATAAACTAAGTTGCTACAACCCTTTGACAAATCAATTTTATATGCGTGCAGATAGCCTTGTGGACCAGTAATTCCACTTCTCAAAATCTATCCCACAGAGTTAATCACACACACACACACACACACACACACACACACACACACACACACGATTTTAGTACAAAGGCATTCCCTACTTGCAATAGTGAAAAGTTGGAAATAAATAAAATGTTAATCAATTGGGACATTCCACATGATGGATTACTATCAAGCCACTACAATAAGTTTTGTGAGGAATTCTCAAGAACAAAAATAAATGATGATGTTACAAAGTTAAGTGAATATAAGTAGAATATACTTTTATGATAAAAATGGTCAAAACACACATATTCTAAAAAGATAAGAAGAAAATACAGCAACATATTAAAAGTACTGGTACTCAAAATTGTGAGATTATTAGCAAACTTTATTCTATCCATTTTTCTTAGTTTTCTAATTTTACCCAATAAATATATATTACTTTTACAACGAGTAAGATACGGGGACAAATATATTTTTAAGTGCATTACTTAGATGATGACTAATCCTTTCCTCATGGTGTGTAGGTTTTGTCATCTTTTGCATTTTTTGCCTGTCTTATTTCTTGGGCCAGTGGATTCCACCACTGGAAGGTGGTAGATGTGGGGAATGATGCCTGCATTCCCTCTTACAGTTATAAACATACTTAGGAAATTACCATTACTTGGCAAGGATCTCAATCAATGTCAAGTTAAAAAGAAAACACTCTTGCAAGCTTTAGCTTGTGTCTAGGTACATGCAACTTGTTTAGCATCATGAAAGTTAGTAAAAGACAACTGTGGCAGACCATCAAAGAAAGATATGTCCAAGTCCCAAGATACGTCTGGACTCCACTTCCACCCTGCCTCTTTCTTAAGGTCTCTATCACTACCTGCCTCTCAGTAGATTTTAGCCACCAAGATAAAGTAATGATATAAAGCACCTCTCAAAAATCCAGAACAGTAAAATGTAAGGTTACTATAAATGTGAATTGTAAATGCTTCTGCTTATATTCAAGACTAAGTTTTATCATCTGCTATGCTTTATTCCTCTCCTAAAATGCACCTATTTGTGGCCGCTAAGGGAAGATTATTGGGTTTATATTATTCACAACCAAAAGTATTATTTCTAAGAACAAAGAAGATTCTTTCTTGAGGGATCTCTGAAAAAGGACTCCAGGGAAATAAAAAAGGTGAGAAAGACTTTGGAATTAAGCATTCAAAGAATCAATTAAGTAAAAAATATCTGATAGCAAGTAGGACCCATACTTCCCAGTGAACACACTAGGAATATCTTCTCTTTTTTTAGCAAGTATATAAAACATCTAAAGCATTAGCACAATGCAGTCAAAGCTGTAGAATTTTGGGGGGAAATCTAATATGTGACTAATTTATAGGATAGACCTAATGCTTGTAGGGATATTCTGGTGTGGACAGATTGGGCAGACCTACTGGTAGAGACAGTAAGCTCTACTTTTGGAAATTGAAACCATTAAGCATAAACTCTTGGAAAAGACTATGAGTTAAGACCCTTAAGGAAATGTATGTGCTTGGCAATTCCAGCACCAGACTCAGAGATGCATGGCTTTTAGGACTCAGCAAGGAAGCAGTGTGGTGACTTTTTCCCCATTAAGTGTCTGTTCCTGGTCAAGATTTTATCTTGAGTCATTACATATATTTGAATATGCATAAATTAAAATGCTGAGAACGAACTGACATATGATGATATTCCACACCCCTTCCACTCCTGAAAGTGGGGGGGGGGGGGAATCCATGGGAATATAATGGTAGGAATAAAGATTATGTCCAAGAGAAATATTAACTGTGGTTGGACTGAGATGGGACTCTTTGGCTGCTTTGAGAATAAGGTCAGGTACTGGTCTTAGAGACCAGAATAATTGTCCTGGCTCAATGTCTTAAAACAGTTCTCTAATTATCTCTGGAAACAACACTGATGCAGCCTGGGGATTGATAGGGCTGTAGAAGAATCATAAAAAAATGGGATCATTCACTATAATACAGTGACCATATTATAATTACTTACATTCAACACAGAGATGCATGTTTATATGAGGAAAGAGTTTACAAGGAGAAAGCAGTTTTATGAGCCTGAGCTCCAATAAGACCAGAATGCACTGTAATTGACTGGGCTGCAGTTGGGGTAGGGGGTGAAGGTTCTGGACTCTGCTCTATTTTTAACTAGCTATGGGACATAAGTTCTTGGACCTTAAAAGTATGACTCTATATGGACTTTGAGGCTCATTCTAAACAAAATACCTGGATTCAGAAATATATTAAAAAACCCATCTTTAAAAATGTCTTATATTGATCTTTGTTATTGAAATGAGACTATAGCTAACACAAACAGAATTCTTTGTAAGTTAAAACAATGATATGGGGTTGAATTTTGCTTTGTTTACATAAGTGAACACTGAACTGAGTCAGTGGTTAATTTTGTTAGCAGAATATGTAAAAAAAAAAAAGATATTTTTTTATCTTATAGTAGAAAATGTTTGAGTAATCCAAAGTTGCCACCACTGTTTTGGTGCATAAGGTATGAGAGGTTAAATAACACCTAAAAAGTGTGTATAGCTTTACTCCTCGAAACCCAAACTGTATTTTGGGGAGTGTGGCATTTGTGGTGGGAATGAAGGTAGGCATTCTTTCATATACGTGTCCCTTGCTTTTTGAATGTTCATGTTCCACCACTTTGCTTTTACAAAAGACCTACATTAGTACCTGCTTTTACTACCTAAAAGAAATATGGAATTTTCCTTCTTTTTTGGGGAGGGGAGTGTAAAAAAAGGGCGACAAGTGGAAAGAGCATTTGTTTTTTTTTTTTTCCTGAGAGCCTTTATAGAGGCAACATGCACCCTGAGCAGTGAGCATGACACCACCAAGCTCCTTCCCTGGGAAGTACACTCAGCATCTCAGCATCAATCCGCCACAACTTGGAAACAGTGTGAACATCTGTGCTTTATCTTGATTTATTTTGTGCATCCGTTAGCAAGATGTGTCCTAAGGTATCAGAAAAGACTAAGAGAGGTTATTTTTTGGATTTGGGAATGCTCAAAAATTTTCCATGTAAATTAATGGTAATTGCTTCTTTGCTTTATGCCATCTAGGCTTATAAAAGGTTTCATAGGAACACTCTACTCTCAGATAAAGGGAAAACCTGTAATTATTTATTAGTCTGGTTATTAAGATTATGTGATCTAAAGCACTTAATTGTAGTGGCTAATAATCAAAGTAAACTGTTTTTTCCCATCACTGCTTTAATCTGAATTATTCTGAACGGTCCTAAAATGCAGTTATTAGGAAATTTCGATACAACAAGGATAATTAAATAAAATTAGAACTATATATTTTTTGAAGTAGACTTGATAGTTATTCAGCATCATCTGGAGGGACACAAATTAAGTCTGTGTTACACTATTTGTAAGAGTTTTAAGAGGTGGTTGGATTAAGGGCAGGAAAAGTTCTTGGCCCAGGGTCTGGCACCTAGGATGTGCTCAATGAATTGTGCTAGCCTAATTATCATTCTCATTCAAGAAGAGGACAAGGGGCCAGTCCCAGAGTTAAGAGCTGTTTTGCCAATAACCAGTTTCAGTGCCTTCTTCATATCCACTTCACATTCTATTCTGGAGTCTGCATGTTTAATCTCAAGGAAAATGTTACTAGACTAGGTTGTGAGAATACAGACTCTGCTTTCTTCATTAGTTGAACCGGGGTGTACAATTCAGTTAAATTTATAAGTATGTTCCCTTGTTGAAGCTACGCATATGATTTTAGGTTAATAAAGTTACTTGATGGGGGTGAGGGAGATGTTCTTAAGTAGAATAGGACACCAGAAGCCATGTGTGATGGCTAGTTTTATGTGCCAACTTGGTTAAGCAATAGTACTCAGTTACCAATCAAACACAAACCTAGGTGTTTCTGTGAAGGCATTTTGTTGACATGTTTTAACATCTACAATCAGTTGACTTTAAGTGATGGAGATTACCTTGATAATGTGGGAGGGCCTCATCCAATTAGCTGAAAGGTCTAAACAGCAAAACAGGTTTCCCTGAGAGAGAAGAAATTCTGCCTCACCTCAAGACTGCAGCATCAGCTCTTGCCTAAGAGTCTTTAGCCTACCAGCCTGCCCTTCAGATTTTAGACTCGTCAGTCCCCACAACTGCATAAATCAATTACTAATCTCTCTCTCTCTCAATATCTTATTGGTTCTGTTTCATTGGAGAATCCAGACTAATACACATGTTCTTCTATTTATGTAAATAACTGTTTGTAAATTTAAAAACACACATTATTATATGTGTTGGGTGTAGATATATCGCCTATATCTATATCTACAGAGAGGAAGGTCTTACATTAAATATACTTGAAGAGGTACCTATGTGGGAAAATGGGACTCAAAACATGTCTTATGAAACCTCATACTTAAAACTAAAATATCAGCTTAAAAAATATTTTCAAAAATATAGACTGACTACAGCTAAGGAGATATTGGGATAAAAAGTATCTGGACATACATGTGAACTGTCTATCACATTCCATGGATATGAATTACAGGCATCTCTCAAGACCTGGTTCAACTCCCATAATAGTTTTGCTTTGTTTTTGAATTATTTGAGCATTTACTCTCCAAATCGCTTAGTAGGTATTACAGGATGCTTTATATTGTTAATTGTTATTGTAAGTATTTTATGTCTTGCATCCCATGTAGGCTGTAAATTCCTTAAGAAGATCAACAATTTTTACATTTATTTATGTCAACATAAGGACTGGCTTAATGTCTCATCTATTGTGACATTCTTATTTTAGGTACTCAAGAATTGATTAACAATAATGAATAATTTGTTCATTATGTAACTAATAATGGATAGAGAAGATATCATTCCAATGAAGAATTTATGAGTTTAAAATTGTAAATAGAATCCTTATAACTTGATATTTATTTTCCTGACAAAAATACTAGCCAAAACTTGATTTTTACTTTGTTATTATTTATTCACATAAACAGCTAATAGTTGCAGCTAATGAAATGTCACTATCCTATAAAAGTCTAATAAAATTTCTTATTGTATATTGTATACTATTCACACAATTAAAATCTCAATTGCACTAAATAATATCACTATACTAACCTATTACATATATCATTAACTTACCTGGCTGAGCTCTGATAGCATAGTGGGGTATTTGCCAATGTAACTATGATGAACAGTATTTATGCTTAAAATGTTAATAAATTAAAAAATGGACATAGTTCAGAGTCATTATGAGTTTTTATTTGATATTCTGTTTCAACAAGAATAGTTAATACATAGTTAATTCAGGTAAATTTAGGATTAAATACAAATTTAGTTACTTCCATGAAGCTTTGCTGAGCTACTATGATAAATGTTTCTGTTTTCTAAAAAGAAATCAGGATTAAGGTATATTAACAAAGTGCAAAAGTGTAGTGAGTTTATATAAGTTGCAGTCTTGCATGTCTGCTCTGCATAGCTCATTTTCTTGTTTAAGCTAAGAAGTCATCTGCCTGAGAATAATCTTATTACGCTCAATGAACAGATTCACCAACAACAGCTCTTCTTGTCTTTTAATCCTATTACAGTATCTATTTGTATCTCAGTTTTGACCTTTGGAAATTTAAAAATCAGTATTTCCTGCAAAATTTAATATCACTATCTCTAATATGACAAAGACATCTAATTATGTTGAAACTTTAAAGTTTCACAGGTCAGCAAAAATCAGTTTAATACTTTATCATTTTATAATTCCCATTTATGACATAAATGCCTTTCAAGAGTCTGGCTACTAACACAGGACAACATGCTATACAGATGTGGTTATAGGGTAGGGAATGTTCCACATTACTCTCTCCATATCTTCACATCTTATTCCCTCTAATGATAATGACAGTTCTCTGGTCTGTGGCCTTGGATCCAGGGTGCCTTCAGGCACTCCCAGAGATCAGATCCCTGACCTTGGCCTCCTTATCACCAGCTCTAATGAACTAAGGTAACCAGATGCAGACACAAATGAGTTCCTTTGGCTCCCTGTGGTCCTGACTTGCTTTGAAATATGACACCTGCTTCACATCACTGTCAGGGCTCCAGAATTTGTCCATTTGGGGTTCTTATTGCATTCCTTTTAAAAGTGTATGTTTTCTGAAATAAACTCCTATACATTTATGGAATGATTATTTTCTGCTTGCAAATGACAGTATACCAGTTGTGCTTACCTACAATAATTAGGAGAAACAGTGATCAAAGGAATACAAAATATAAGGAATTAAAAAATCAGAATTTCTTTTCAATAAACATCTTAAACTGAGTAACAAGTTACTGTAATGATAAAAACTTGAGAAATGAAAACATAGCTGGGAAGGGAAAAAAACATAGGATTTTTAAAAATTTCATGTAAGCATTTGGTAATAACCTCTGTTAGTCCACCCTAAGAGTCATTCCAAAGTATCTTTGGGATATACAATAAATTTTTTAATAAAATTCTAATTTATATTTTATAATACCCTTCTCAAGTATTTTGCACTGCTGTAAGATAACCAGTTCTTGCAATTAGAAAAAATTTAAAGATGAGCGAATTCTTGAAAATTACTTAAAATTGATGGTTTTCAACTACATAATTTACAAAGTCTCTTTTGGTTCTAAAATTCTGTCATTCCCTAACTGTGCATTCTTACATCCCAAGAGGAAGATGAAAATTAGGATTTATGTAATGTAATAGAAGTAAAGTCGATTTTGTCAATACCTGGCTATTCCCTTTAGGTTAGGCCACCAACAGCTAGAAGATATATCATCTCATCTCTTCCAATCTCAGTGCATTCGGCTCAGGTTCTGGTGGAGCTGATATGCCTTCCCCTATGAAGGCACATGACCTTAGCTTGACCAATCAGCATCATCCATCCATTCCCCAGCCCACAGTATTTGCTTCATAGGTATGTGACCCAAATTGGTTCAATAAAACACATCCCAAAAGAAGACATAAAAAATGGACAACAGACACATGAAAAGATACCCAACATCACTAATCATCATGGAAATGCAAATCAAAATCACAATGAGATATTACCTCATACCTGTCAGAATGGCTAAAATAAAAACACAAGAAACAGTAAGTGTTGGTGAGGACATGGAAATAAAGGGACCCTCATGTACTGTTAGTAGGAATGCAAGCTGGTGCAGTCACTATGGAAAACAGTATGGAGGTTCCTCAAAAAATTAAAAATAGAAATAGCAGATGATCCAGTAATTCCACTACTGGGTATTTACCCAAAGAAAATGAAAACACTAATTTGAAAAGATATATGCACCCCTGTGTTTATTGCAGCATTATTTATAATAGTCAAATTATAGAAGCAACACAATTGTCTATTGATAGATGAATAGATAAAGATGGTGTGGTATATGTATACAACGGAATATTACTCAGCCATAAAAATAATGCATTTTTGCCATTTGTAACAACATGGATGAATCTAGAGGGTATAATGCTAAGTGAAATAAGTCACTCAGAGAAAAACAAATACCATATGATTTTACTTATATGTGGAATTTAAGAAACAAAACAAATGAACAAACTTAAAAAGAAACAAATGAGAAAACAGACAATATAGGGAACAACTGGTGCGGAGGTGGGTGGGGGGATGGGTGAAATAGGTGAAGGGCATTAAGAGTATACTTATTGTGATGAGCACTGAGAAATGTATAGAATTGTTGAATCACTATATTGTACACCTGAAACTAATATAACACTGTATATTAATTTTACTGGAATTTTAAAAAAAGACACAACGTAGGACCTTTTGTGTGTGGGTTTTGTTTTTTGTTTTAGGTTTTGGGAAAAAGAAGTTTCACTCTGCTTGAATAAGAATAATTTAGTCATGGTGATTCTGTCACCCAACATGTTGAGAAAGACTCTACTTTAAGTGAAGTCAATCCAGAGGAAGCACAGCAGAGTCAAATGGAAAACGAGCAAGGCAGACACCCATTTAATAATGTCATTTGAGTCCTTGTATCTACCTATGCCTGAAGCAAGTACTACCCTTGGACTTTCCAGTTAACTGAGCCAGCACATTCTCTTTTTTGCTTAAACCAGTTTTATTACCAGTTTTATTTTCTACAACTTGAAAGTAAACCTAAGAAGAGAGGTTTATAAAGATTGATTCTAGCCATCTTCAACTTTATTATAGTGGTTGCAATACACCACCTTTTTAGCATAGGTACCCTCTCCCCTGAAGTTGGCTCCTCCTACATTGTTTTATTCTTTTGTAAGGCAATACTCTGGTCAGTGAAAAATGCGATACACAAATATGCGCTCCTCGTTAAACACCAACCTCTAGCTTTATCTAGGCATTTAAAAAAGAAAGCAATCTGTCACTTACTCTAAATTATAACATGTTTAAATTGACAACTCTTTACACAGTAAAATTATCTTCAATGCTTTAAAATGCCTAGGCAATATCTATGTATCAGAAAGATCTTCATTTGTCACTCTTTAAAAACTCTCATCAACCAACAATGAAGGATTAGTATTGAATTCTGATAAGATTTAATTTTCATACACAGCACCTTTTAAAAATAATTTTGGGTCAGATTTATGACTGCCATATCTCTCAGTCTCTGTTTTTCCTTATTTTTGCTTTTTGGTTCATTTAAAAAATTTAAAATTTTTTGTACTTTCTAAATGCCTGGAATTTGGCTCAGTGGAGATAACCACTTTTGAAACAACTCCATAGCTAAAAGTGGATATAAACATATGTGTAGCATTTCAATGTTCATTTATCACTTGCGGATGTGTCCTGAAAGCTATAAATAGGAAGCACGAGCACAGCAATGTGCAGTGACATTCATATGCATATGAATTCGTGTGTGTTTCTACTATGATTTTTTTCAAACTTCATGATAATACTTCTTTGTGAAAATTTCATTAGCTACCATAAATCAGGCTCTGAGCCTGTCATGTATTTAATAGAACTTTTAAATAATTTTAACATTCCAGCAATGTCAAGAATATTCACCTACTCATTTCCTCTTATTCTCTGCTCTCCAAATGTCAAGCAGACAGCTCTGAATGTGGCACTCTGGGGCCAGGAGATTCAAAGCACACATGGCATTTCTCAGCACCATGCACAAAAAATTAGATCATGCATTTGAAAGGCTGGGCATAGGGCCTGGCACAGTAGGAGCTGAAGTCAAGGCCAATTCTCTCATCTCCCTTTCCTGTCTTTTCTATCTTTGCACTAAAGTGCACACGTGTGCACACACACAGCATCCCCCTTTCTTCTCGCAGGAGAGACACATTTTAGAAGAATCATTCTTAACCTTATCTCACCTCACTCTCTTTTAAAAACATAATTATTTTATAATGTCCCTCTAATACCATGAAATGAAATTCATAAATAAAACAATTTGTCTAAACACATATTCCCAAAAAGTCTGTAATATAAAGGAAACATATAAGGAGAGTAATTTATAATAAAAATAGATTTCAATAGGCAAATGTTTGGGCATGATACGCTTGATGAGAAGATATAATTAAATTGTTGGAGGGTGTCATCTAAACACAGAATCCCCATGACTGTAACTGCTACATACATCTAATGCAGGCATGGTTTATTGGCAACTCAAGTACCACAAGCTGTGCTGTCAGTGGCATAATTTTTTTTTGAAATGATAACCAAGTCTTTGTAAAGTTCCAAATAAAACTAGCTACAGTCATCTATTAATTTACATAGTAGTTGCATTCTTGCAAAATTCAGTGAGTATTAAAATAGTGCCAAATTACCTTGTGTTTATTTCCAAATTGGAGACAGGCTTATGTTCAGATGACTATAACGGGCTTTTTACGCATATAAATGTCCAGCAAGATTTCAAAGTTGAATTGCCCCCGTGCATTGCAGACATTTAGCATTTCTGACCTCGGCACAGATATTGTGACAACCTGAAAACATCTCACCCATTTAAAAAACTCTCCCTAAGGGGGTGATTCTATTCCCACTGAGAGGTTTTAGAGTGATACGTTTTATTTCAAACCACATCTTTAGTTACAATAAAATAATTGCAGTATATGATAAAATATTCCATATTCTTCCTCAAATTCCTCTGGTGTTGCTGTCCTTTGCAATGAAGACATCACCAGTGTTTCTACGCATCCCTAACTATGTATGGATAGTCTTTGGGTTTTGAATTTGCTGAAATGGCCTTGAAAGAGAGACATTAATTACATGCTTAGTTGGAGACAATGTAATAAGGTTCCTTTGCCAGAGTAATTGGAACCCTGCAGTTATACTCTCACAGTTATTATACAGTAGCAACAAGTTTTAAGGCACATAAAACACCAGAGGCAGGTTGAATTGTAACAGCATTTCAAAGTCAATTTAAAAAATTCTAAATTAAGATTTTAAAAAAGCCACCACCTGTCATTAAAATGCTCTGTTTCTTGACTTTGTGATCTCCAGAATATAGCCATCTAAAGAGCCATATTTAACTTAAAGATCTGTTTCATTCGAGAGCTAATTTATTTGCAAGACACCTAGAAAAACATTGATTCCAAAATAGTGGTACAAGAGGCTGTCTCTAATGTTTGTTTTACAGTGCTTCAGAAGAACAACATGGCAAGATCTCTTACACCAAAGAAGAAACAACAGCAAAAAGAAGCTTATATTTAAAATGAGATTTTGCAAAAGTTCATGAACAGTAACTTTGAGAAATAGATGGATGTGGTAAAGGAAAAACACTGTAAGATGAGACATTAAAAAGAAGACAAAGAAACAAATATTTAAAGATTTTTAGAATACAATATACTAGCTTTCTCCACAGAGTTACCACCATGAATAAGAAATGAAGGTCAAAGCAAGGTTTTATACTCATGTCTTCCAAAGAAGTTTATTCTCTGGGAGTCTCAATTTAGATAGTGTGTTATATTAGTTTTCTTTCCATGAAAATATAGGGGTTTTCTTTTGGTGCATACTAGTGTTTGGAAACTAACGGTTTCCTAACAGTTGAATTTACAAAAACCACCCACCAATCAAGCCCAGGCGGAGTCATTTGCTATGACATTCTGAACTAGAGATAAAGAGGCACATTTCTGGAAGTTAATATTTTAAATCTTTTCCGGTACATGTGTCTGTTTGAGATGGGGGAAAGGAATGGGGGTAGGATTGAAGGGAATTAGAGCACCACAAAATATGACATCAAGGGTATTTTTCCATTCTGATTTCTGTATACCAGTTTACCTGATGTTGCGCTTTGTTACCATTCTGTGTGTGTGTGTGTGTGTGTGTGTGTGTGTGTGCATGGGCATTTGTGCAAGAGTGCATGCATGCACACATGCACGCACACACTCAGACACAGACATAAACACATACATTAGTACGCACTCTGGCCTTTTTATCTCTGTCGTATGCAAAGCAGCTATCTTGAACATTTGTCTAAACCACTCCATTTTCTAACAAGTGCTTCCTCTGACTTGTCCTGTGGGTGGCTCTTTCTTAGTCTTGGGATCTCACCTCAAAAGTGATCTCTTCAGCAAGCACTTCCTGACTCTCAGTGGAAGGTACCATTCCTCCCTGACTCTGTGGAAGGTGCTGTTCTCACCCACCAGTCATTTTCCAAGACCACACTCTGTTCATTTCCTTTAGAGCATTTAAAAAGTTTAAATGATCTTGTTTGTTGACTTACTGTTTACTGATGATTTCCCTCCACTAAAATGCAAGCTGTTAGAGGGCAAGGTCCTTGTCTGTCTTGTTTACTATTCTTACTTCCAGACCTAGAACAATTCCAGGCACATAGAAGATACTAAAAATCTTTGTTGAATAAGCAAATATAGAATATAATTCTTTGGACCTAAAATTCTGTTCTTTAGCTACAAATTTAATGCTTTTTTGCTTTATTCTTTTAATTTCCTTAACTTACAAAACTACGTTAGTATTACCAACTAGATTTTAACCCCCACAGAAAGAAATAATTATGCAAGTTCTTTTTCTGTATTTCAAATTGATGCTAAATTGCATTAGCCACTAAATTTACCTTTACTATTTTCCAGTTTATGCAATACTTACTGTGGCTCTCCTAGCTTCCCTAGCTTCACTAGCTCTTTTATTTACACAGAGAGCTCTATTTTGGGAGTCTTTCTTGTGATTATTCTCAATCTATAGACAGTAAAAGACCTAGACTTCAGGGGGGAAAAAACTTGGTAGTATAGATTTTTAAGCACTTAAGATATTGCTTTAAGAAAGTGTTAATGTTTGGGGCGCCTGGGTGGCTCAGTCGGTTGGGCGTCCAACTTCAGCTCAGGTCATGATCTCTCAGTCTGTGGGTTCAAGGCCTGTGTCGGGCTCTGTGCTGACACCTCAGCTCAGAGCCTGGAGCCTGCTTCAGATTCTATGTCTCCCTCTCCCTGTTCCTCCCCTGCCCATATCTGCCTCTCTCTCTCTCTCTCTCTCTCTCTTTCTCTCTCAAAAATAAATAAACATTAAAAAAATAGAAAAAAAAAAGTGTGTTAATGTTTAAATCAGCATTTTAACAAATTCTGTAGAGACAAGTTCTGTCAACCATTCATCTTGACAAGTTGAGTCTAGTTCTATTTGTTTGGACACTGTAGGATCCCCTCATCTCAATACTATTCTTCTATTCTTTTGAACTGGGACCCATCCAAGTTCATTATAAAATGGCCCTTTGTGAAACATAAGCACATCCTGCTCATCACTCCTATCCAGTGGGTCTTTTCCACCGAGCGTAAAAAATGAAACCAAACAAAATGACACCCCCCACACTAAATTGATGAGAAAGAGCCCTGTAAAATATTACTGAGATGTCTTAGATGATTTTTATGATTGGGTACAACCTGTAAAACTTACAAGCTTACCTTTTCATGCATCTTTCTCTGGTTTTCTAAATAAAGAGAATCTTGCCAGGGTTAATTAAATTACTGGCTAAGCCAATTGAGATAATAATGTCTGCAGGGGAAAAAAATCACAGAAGATGAAGAACTATACAAATGTAAGATTCTATTTTTAGAGACAGAAAAGAAAGTCGGGACTGTGTCCTATGACTTCGGTTCATTTCATGACTTTGCCACTCCCTCGCTGTGTGACTGAATGCAAGTCTATTGACCTCTTTGTATATCAATTTCCTCATTTAAAAAATGGGTACAGTAATATTTACCCCAAAAAACAGACCTAATGATGAAAGTCACCATACATAACACATAAAATGTGCTTAATTGAATTTTAAAGAATGAATTAAACATATACACTTTTTTTTTTTTTTAAGTAGGCTTCACGTCCAGTACAGAGCCAAATGTAGGGCTTGAACTCATGACACTGAGATCAAGACTTGAGCTGACATCAAGGGTTGGAGCCTTTACTCACTGAGCCATCCAGGTGTCCCCAAACATATACACTTTAATTCTTCTTCCACTAATAATTCTCTTTAAATCCACTCATTTAAATTAAGCAATATTCTACACAGTAAAGTTTTTGTATATGTCAAGAAAACTGCACATCCTACAATTCTAGGTTTAGGATAAGCTTGAAACATTGGTCTGGAGGTAGAAAAACTGGGTTTCAGTTCCAATTCAGCTGGGGGGGGTATCAATCATTTAATCTCTGAGCTTCATTTCCCCCATATGTTAAACAGAAGGTGGGATAGATAAGTGTTTTCCAATCTTGGCTATACATTGATATGATTTGGAAGACTGGATACAAATGATGCCCTGGCTCCACCCTCAAGGTTTCTGGTGTTGAGTGGAGCCTGGCATTAGAATTTTAAACGTATCTCCTCAAGTGATTATCACATGAAACCAGGGTCAAGAACTTTTGATTCTTCATGATCTTAGGACTATCTTGGAACCAACAAATAGGAAAGGACAACATTTTAAAGAGCAGACCATGTTTTCCCTAAGTATATAAAATATGAGATCACATGAAGTAATTTTCCATCTCAAAACTTAAGAAGCCTTTGGAAAAAAAATAAAATTTAATGTTATGTAAAAAGAAACAAGGCCTACAAAGTGAATAGGTTTATGTGATGCTTATAGTTTGGAAAAAATCTATTACTAGAGCCATGGTATTGCACTAGAAGGTCAATTATAGAATTTTGTTATCTAGAATTATTTGAAATTTTGTATTGTAAAATATGTGTTCAAATAATAAAATCACTGTTTACCAAGTCATCCTTAATAAGTGTTATCAGCTGCATAATTTAATAAATAAGACTGTAAACTACTCAGGACCTTTTCAGGCAAAAGGATGCCTTAGCCAGGCAGAAGGAAGGACCCAGGAAACTTTGTACTAAGGAGCTATTATGGGTCAGGGATTATACTAGCAACTATTGTATTTGATAAGTCATCCTAATACAACTCTGTGAAGTTGGTTTTACTCTCCTCACCTTAAAATATCCAAAGTCTTGTTCTCAGACATATGAAATGATCTTCCCATGGAGATCTCCAGGGAAAGTAGCAGAACCAGGATTTGAATATGGACACTTTGATTTTAAAGTCACTATACCCACAACACAGTCTGCAAAATTCCTGTGTATTTTTTCTAACTTTTCTTCCATTCCAACTTTTCAATCATTCTTTCATTCATTCGTCTGACTACCAATGAACCTATCCATGAAACACTTCAGTGACATATCAGGCTGGAGACTCAAAGATACCCAAGAATAGGAACAACTGGAATGTAAGTTGCCAAAGGCAAAGGCATTGAGGCAACCAAGAAATAATTTGGAAAAAAAAGAAGAAAAATAAAATTGGTCCTCAGAAAGCTAGAAAAGCAGCACATACATAGTGAATCAGAACAGACATAAACAAAATCAGGTTAGACAGAATGGCCCCAGGCTGATAAGGCTGGATTAACTGGTGAATGCACAGGAAGAGTGTGTCAATCAGCAGGAGTTGGTCAAGTATGGAAGTGGAGGAACATCATGGTCACAGAAAAGAATACTGGCGGTTCTGGATGAGCACTGAGTTGGAGGAATGTGCCTTGGCATGCTGACTCAAGTGGCGTGTATGCTGACAGGTCTTGATTGACTGAACTGGATACTCAAGTTGCTTTCCTGACTTGAGTCCATGTTCTCCACACAACTTCCTGGTTATTTTGTCTTCCTATACAGATTGGCTATAGTATTAGAATTAAAAATTTAATGCCAATGCTTAGTCCTCACCAGAGACTAATTAAAGCAGAATACTTGGGGTGGGTGCTAGATATTTGTACTTTGTTAAAGCTTCTCAAGTAGTTCACACACACAACATGGGGTGAGAGCTACTGGTCTATGGCAGAGGTTGGCAAACATTCTCTGTAATAAGGCAGATAGTAAATATTTTAGGCTTTGTGGGCCATATGGTCTCTGTTGCGACTACAAAACTCTGCTGTTGTAGCACGAAAGCAGTCATAGATAATACTTAAATGAATGTGTGGTGGTGTTCCAATAAAATATTTAAAGACACTGATAACTGAATTTCAGGCAGTTTTCATGGATCACAAAATTCTAGTCTTCTTTTGATTTCCTATCAACTTTAAAAGCATAAAAACAATTCTTAGCTAATGGCTGTACAAAAACAGGTGGGGGGCTGGCGTTGGCACCTGCCAGGGGAACGAAACCCTGGTCCATGGAGATGGCATAAATGCATATATGTCTTCTGACACATTTCATTGCAAATAATCTAGCTTGGATCCTCATTTTTACACACAAGTCTCAGAATCTTGGCACTTAGGAGCCAGGATTCTGAAGTAAATCAACTTTAGGACTTCAAATAAATCAAGTTTTTCTAAATCCATGAAGTTGAGATCTAGACTCTGGGCAATGGTAAAGTCACTAAGATAAATGCCTACTTTTGGGGAGTCGACGAAAAGGGGAGCTGGCTTTCTTTACACAAGATTGCTTCCCTTTTTACCACATGCCATGAACCATGCATATAAGACATTTATTAGGCATAATTAACAAGCTTTATAATAAATCATTATTTAAGGCCTGTAAACTCCGGAAAAGTGCTAATGTGGTAGCCACTTGCTATGTGTGGCTACTAACCACTTGACATGTGGTTAGTCAGAATCGAGATGTGCTGTATCAAATGTACACTGGACTTTGAAGATTTAATACAAAAAGTAAAATATTTCACATACATAGTGAAAATACCTCACAATTGTTTTGCATGTAATAATGACAATCATATAAAATAATATTATTTTGGTATTATTTTGATATAATATCGATACTATAATATTTAATATTATTTAAACCAATATTTGGATATATTAATTTAAATAAAGTGTGTTATTAAAATTAATGTCACCTGTATCTGTTACCTTTTTTAATGTGGATAACAGAAAACTTACAAATACCTAGGCAGCTTGCATTATATTTGAGGCCCACGTGCTCTAAACCCAGACACAGCTTTTGGCAGAGAGTGGAACATGGTGGGTTCTATGTAGTTGTTTGCTGAGGGAAAGAACGTTACTCTGATAAAGGCACACGCCAGCTGTGATGTGTGCACACAGGATGAGAAACTGTTAAACCACTGGAGAGGGCATGAGATGCAAGCAGACTCCAAGGAAGGGGTGAGTTAAGCTTGGACTTGAAGCTAAATTAATTAGGAGCCGAAGAGGGATGACCAAAGTATAAAAATTCTGCCCTGCTCCTGTTTCTTTACTAACTCCCTACCTGGTCATGTTTTCTAGTCACCTTCTCAGCTCCATGGTGTCTCTAACCTTTGCTGCTGCAATCTTTGACCCAGACCAAAAGAGCAGCTAGTGCAGGGAGACTCCAAGGGGCATGTGCCTCTCCTAACTCCTGGGAGAGAAAACTGCCTACATAAGTTATATAAAATATTGTTGTCCTATTTTTTCTTCAATAGAGAATAAGAGAATAGAAACATTTTACAAGACAGGGGGCACCTCAGTGTCTCAGTCAGTTAAGCATCCAACTTCGATTCAGGTCATGATCTCACAGCTCATGAGTTTGAGCCCCATATGTGGGGCACTGTGCTGACAGCTTGGAGCCTGGAGCCTGCTTTGGATTCTGTGTCTCCCTCTCTCTATGCCCCTCCCCCCTTGCACTCTATCTCTCTCTCAAAAATAAATATACATTTAAAAATTGAAAAAAAAAAGAAACATGTTACAAGAGAAAGATTAAGCAAAATCTAAAGCATTTTGGTATTGGTCAATGACCTTTCTTTGTTGTCTTTACTGACTCGTGTGTGGTTCTACCTGCATGACCTTGGGCCATCATAATTCCTGATTAGCTTTGCAAGTGCTTTGGGCACTCATATATACACTTTTCCTTTGATTATTTGAGAATCTGGCCTTAATCTACTGTGGTTCATTCCAAATCCATAACCATCACTTTCTCTCTCAGTGCCGTCCTCAACCACAGAGGCTGGAAAAATAAACCCCCAAGCTCTCAGTCTTTTACAGGTAAGGGTTCTCATGGGACTCATTTCTGGCCAAAGGGACATGGGCAGAAATCCCTGGAAAAGTCTCTTTTCTCATGAGAAGACAAAACTTTTCTAGGAACTTCTTGGTCTCTTTGCCTCTTGACTGAAATGCAACTGAGGCTGGAGGTTGAGCAGCCATCTTGCGACCATGACAGAACAAACAGAACAGTGACAAACTGAGCTGGGTAGAGCAGATAGAGCCTTAATGACAGTGTGGAAGCTTGACTTCCTTCTGATTTCTTGTTGTGTGACAAAAATAAATCCTGAATGTGTTAAGCTACTGTTTTCTATTACTTGAAGTGAATATAATCTTAACTAACACAGTACCTATTATTTATAACAATGACATAATAGAAGTCTTTTTTTTTCCTTCCTGAAAAATCTTTCAATGACTATGCCTCTCTTACACCTTCCATCCAGTTGCCTTGCCCCTTGCTCTCTCCCTTCTCTCCTCCCTATCAGGTCTTGCCTCAGCAGATTCAGAATTCCCAGGAAACGTTACATAAAAGAGAAGCACAGAACTTGAACAGCAATGGTAGTTTAGAACCACGATCAGTAACACATACAGCTCCAATGCCCTTGGCCTCAGCCCTCCCCCTGACAACTTGGTTGTGTTCTCCCCAAGCAAAGAGGTATCCATCAGAGCACCCTGCTGAATGTGTGCCCACAGCCTTGGCCACACAGGCCTGGGATCAGAGGGAGGAAAAATTGCCACCAGACGTATAGAGGCAGGTGAGGTGGAGTATCAGCTCTCTGTGTTGGTGTGTTCATCTTATTTCCCCACTTGGCGAGCTCTCGGGCACTAAACGACATATTTCAGTTCTTTACGGGTGACACAGGCTTTAGTGTTCTGTGGTAAACCCACACAAGCCTTGCCATCCCAGCAAAGTCATCAGGCTCTAGTTAGAAAAGCATTCCTCCCCACAGATAAGAAAAAGAAGCCTCCAATCCAAAAACAGCCAAGTCAACAAAGGAAAATTGAAAAGACGCCCAGACAACAGCACAGAGACATATTAACTCAGGAAAGGAAAATGTCTTTTTCCCCTTGAGCTGTTTACTCAGAACTTTTTAATGTAACTAGGTGACACTGGGCAATGTTGATATAGCTACAGTTCTCCTTTTTCTTTCAACACAGTGATATCTTCTGCTTTCTTTCTGTAATTTCTTCATCTGGCAATACATACCTAGGATATTTTGGGTGGAATTAGCCTCTCTTGTTTCCTATACAAAGCTATGTGAGATCAGATGTAGAGAGAGCAGGCAAAGGCACATCCTAGAGCTAGGTAACCTTACCTGAATGTTTGCTTGAATGCATTCTGCATATTTGAACTTAGTTATTTCATTTCAAAGTCTAAATTGTTTTTTCCAGCATGTTATTTCACTGCATACCACTGCTATATTATAATTCAATTACTCATGGAGTATACACATAAACACAGGATTTCAAAGTGTATATTTTTGTTGTAAAGCCCCTGGAAATGGTACTTGGGAATTCATCAATGTGCTGTTTTGGGAGTCTGATTTACTTGTCACATTTTATAGGCAAGCTTTAGAAATGTTCAGCTTACATATGCCTTTTCACCTCTCTCTACACCTGTTAAAAGAACATAACTTTAGGAATTAATTGCCTTTTTGTTACTGACCTACAGGTTCCTTGTGCTCATCCTTGGGCTGCCTCCCTCTTGTCTCTGCAGATTGTGAGCCCGACCCTTTTCCAACATTACCCAAGATTTCGCCTCAGGTTCCCACTAGAGTCCATGCTTCTACACTGGTAAAGAACCTCTGTCTTCAATGACCTATAACTTCTATGATGGCTTCTTTTTCTCAATCCTCACTCTTTATGGTTCCTGGGATACCTACTCTGCATGCATTGCTTTATTCATTGAATAAACATTTAATTAGCAACAGGCACAGTTCTAGGCTCTGTAGGGAGCACAGTGAGTAAGGCAGATAAGTGTCTGCTAGTCTGGACAGACAAAAAATAGATCAAACAATAAATTAATGAACAAGAAAACTTAGGTAGGTGTGATGATTAAAGAAACTGGAGATCTCTGTGGAGGAGATATTTCAGCTGAAACCTAAATGTCAGTAATCTCCTCATCACTGACCCTAAGACCTGCATCCTGCCTCCTAATATTATTAATTTATCAAAACAACAACCATAAAAAGCTTCCAGGAGTGAGTTTTAAAAGGAAAGTGGTAGCTGCTTTGTCACAGTGTATTTGTGTTTCTGGAGAACAGGGTAGCATTTACTTGTGCACAAACCACTAAAATATTCTTGCTCATTGCAAAGTATGAAATGATTTGCATCATCTGGGTAATTAGGGTAGCAGGTGTGGAGAAAATGGTCTGAGTAGAACTGCTCAAGTCACCAAATCTCCCTTTTTCCATCAGGTTGCACCTCAAGCTCTTGTGGGAAAGTGTGTGTGTGTGTGTGTGTGTGTGTGTGTGTGTGTGTGTGTGTGTAGCTGTCTCTGTGACTGATAAGTCTTAGCAGGCAGCCCCAGAGAACCTCAAATACATTTGTGTCCAGCTTTTCTCTGAAAAATGAATGGTAAATGGAGTATTTGTGAAACGGGTAACAAATGTAAGTGATGTGTCAACAAGAAAATGGTTTGCAGGGAAAAGAATAAATGATGTAGGGTTAAATGCCATTGTGCTGGTAGAAATTAAAATGTTTTATTTCCTTTTTTGTTACATAGGAGTTACATGTCAATTTTATCTGAATAGCTCTAAAATCCTACACTTCTATCTTGTGGAAACTCAGAGTTTCCAATAAGATGTGAAAAGACTCCCTTTTGTGTTTGATTGTTTACGTTGCTTATCATATGCTTTGCAAACAGCTCTTGATATTTCCTGTCTTAAATAAGAGCAGACTCTGTCAACTCCTGGGTCAGTGCAAAAGTCAAGCCTAAAGCAGGCTTATACACTTTTATAACCATTATCAAACATAGATGTTGGTGTTTTGGTTATAAAATAAGTCTTACCTTCATGGGACTTCCAGGGTAGCAAACAAAGAGAATTCTGTTTTTGTAACTCAATATATTTAAAGTGTGGGTACTAATATGAAGGTGAAAGCAAGACTAACCTCAGGGAATCCAAACGAGGTTAGTCTATTGGGCAAATGGCAGTGAAATACAACAAAGATGGCAGACTCATGAGATCATCAACTGTGAATGATCTTTCCTTCAAACACCATACACTTATTCATATGCTGTTAGAAATATATGAGAATATAACCCCATGTGGAAATTTAACTTAAGGAAAGAAGGGTGTTGTATTAGTGTCCTAGGGCTTCTGTAACAAAATAGCATTGACTTTTGGGCTTAAAACAACAGAAATTTAGAGTCTCACAGTCTGGAGGCCAGAGGTCTGAGATCAAGGCGTCAATAGGGCTATGCTCACACTGAAGGTTCTAGAAATGGATTCTTCTTTGTTTCTTCCTAGCTTCTGATGGGTCCTGGAAATCCTTGTCTTTCCCTGGTTTACAGCTGCATCATTCCAATCTGTTTCTGTCTTCACATTCTTTTCTGTGTTTTCTCTCCTTTTCTTACAAGAATACCAGTCATTGGATTTAAGGACCATGCTAATCCTGTATGACCTCATCTTAACAACTAGTTATATCTGCAAAGGCTCTATTTCCAAATAAGATCACACTCTGAGGTTCTGGGCAAATGTGAATATTTTGTGTGTGGGGTGGGACACCAAACCCACTACAAGTGTCATCACATATATGTTTAGATACAAACAGAAAAACTACAAAAAATAAGAAAACAATGGCAAGAACACTGGCCTCAAATCTAGGGTTGTAGAGCTGGTTCTTTCTCCTTTAGATCCACTGCTATTGCCTTAGGCCTGGTTCTCAATATCTCTTACCCAAGGCCACTGCAATAGGCTCCCAACCAATATCCTTGCCTTAGCCAGCCTGCCTGTGGTTCAAATTCTGCCTCTGCCACTTTTTAGCTTTGAGATCCTGGGCACGTAATTTAGCCCATCAGTGAAATGGAAATGACTACACTTCCATCAAACGGTTTCTATGATTATTAAATCATCAAATCTGTGTAAATTGCTTACACAGTGTTTGATCCAGTGTACACAAAAGCTCATAGTTTTCATAATTATTAGTCTCACTTTTGTATAATCCATCCTGCTTGTCGCTGGCAGGATCATGTTCTAAAACTAAAATCTGATGTCATTCTCTTCTAGATACTTGCAAATGATATTTGCAACCCCTATGAGGGCTTAATACCCCAAGTATATAAAGAATTTATACAACTCAACACCCCCAAAACCAAACAATCCTATTAAAAAATCAGCAGAAGATCTGAATAGACATTTTTCCAAAGAAGACATATAAATGGCCAACAGACACATGAAAAGATGTTCAACATCACTCATCATCAGGGAAATGCAAATCAAAACCACAATATAATACCACCTCACACCTGTCAGAATGGCTAGTATCAAAAAGACAGGAAATAACAAGTGCTGGACAGGATATGGAGAAAAGGGAACCTTTGGGCACTGTTGGTGGGAATGTAAATTGGTGCAAACACTGTGGAACACAGTGTGAAGTTTCCTTAAAAAATTAAAAAAGTTAAAAATAGAAATAGCATATGATCCAGTAATTCCACTATTGGGTATTTACCCCACCCCCACCCAAAATGAGAACACTAACTTGAAAAGACATATGTGTCCCTGTGTTTATTGTTGCTTTATTCACAATCACCAAGATATGGAAGTAACCCAAGTGTCCACTGCTAGATGAATGGATAAATAAGATGTATATACATACACTGGAATATTACTCAGTAAAAAAAAAAGAAATCTTGCCAATGGCAACAACATGGACAACATGGATCAACCTAGAGGGTATACTGCTAAGTGAAGTAAGTCAGACAGAGAAAGATAAATACTATATGATTTCACTCATATACACATGGAATATAAGAAACAAGACAAAACACACAAAAAACAAACAGACTTCTAAATGTAGAGAACAGAGTATAGGTTCTCAGACAGGAGGTGGGTGGGGGGATTGGCGAAATAGATGGGGGGGATTAAGAGGTACAAACTTCCACTAACAAAATAAATAAGTCACAGATATAAGTACAGCATGGGAATATAGCCAATATTATTGTAATAACATTGTATGATGACAGACATAACTACACTTACTATAGTGAACACTAACACACAACTGTCAAATCAATTGTACATCTGAAACTAATATAACACTGAAGGCCAATTATATTTCAATAATTAACAAAATCTGACATCATTTTCTTCTTTCAAACCTTCCATGTCAGCCTGCTACTACCAGTAAGGTCTGATGCCCTTAATATTTGCTCTCATATCTCTCCCATCCCTCACCCAACAGTCACTCTATGCCCCAGGTGCTTTGAGCAAAAGTGTGATGGCTTCATACCTCCTTGATTTTTCACACGCAGTCCTGAGTCTGGAATGCCCCTGACTCCTCATTCGCTTGGTGAATATTGACTCAGATCTGCTCAGTGCTCAGGTGTCTGCTCCCTGATAAGGCTTCCTTTAAAGTTCAGAGTGATGGGCTCCTCTTGTCTACTGTCTGAGCATATCAAACCCTGATATTTGCTTGTGATTATTTATCCACATATCTTCTTTTGTGGATTAGGAGTTCCCTGAAGCTAGGCAAAATGTATCAATTCTTAAAGCTCTAAGTCCTTGGGAGGAAACATAGAATATTGGCTTGTTAGGCACATATAGTTTGGAGTTGGACAGAACTGTGTTCTGCCTTTTTACCGGCTGTGCAACATTGGGGAAGTTACTTAATCTGTAAATTGGGGTAATAAATATAATCACCTACTGGGGTTGAGGTAACGTTAGCAATGCATAATGCCAAGCATACATTAAGGAATATTTAATAAATGCCTTTTAAAAATTCTTTCAGTTGAGCATAACTGAAAAAATCATACAAGTTGCAGATTGTTGCTGTCAAACATTAAGAGTCTCCCACTCTTAGCCTCAGTTTAATCTTTTTTATTTTTATCCTTAGTAACTCCCTTGCCTACACTCCTTAAAATTCATCCAAACCCTCACTGTTCTCCTAGGACTCAACTTATTCATTGTCAGCAGATGACTCTACCTCCTACTAGAAAAAATAAATAAGAATAAATAAATAAATAGCAGTCAAAGTCTTTAAGCATGATCTTCATCTCCGTACTGCCCCACTACCCTCACACACACACACACACACACACACACTCACACACTCCTACAAACTTGACTATATGTTAATTTATGCTGGCTTCCTTCCTTCCAGAGAAGGAAATATTCCTTCAACTGTTGGATGGCATCTCCTCCCTCTGTATTTCTTTTATCCCAATATCCCCTGCCTTGTCCATGAACCTCCCTCACTAGATTCTCTCTCATCAACACTTGTCTTGCTAGGGGGCACTTCCTTGTAGCTTACAAATCTACTAAACATCTCATCCCAAACAAAACAACAGAAGAGTCTCCACTGCCTCTGTCTCTAGATTTTTTTCTCACCTTTCTCCTTTTACTCTCATCCAAACCTCCAAAGAATAGTCTAGAAAAGCAATCTCCACTATTTCATCATTCACATACTTATTAACCCACCTCACTGCAATTAAGAACAATTACTCCATTAAAAGAACGCTCACTGAAGTCACCTATGTCCTCTGCATTGCCAAATTTAACCGATTTTTAATGTGCGATTATGAGTGGCTCTTCTATATTCAATATCGTTGACCGCTCTGGAAAACTATCAAACTTCTATGCTGTTGGGGTACAACACTCTTTAGGTTTCCTGGTAGAGTTTTGACTATTTCGCTGAATGTTTTATTGAAGACTTCACTTTCATTCCAATGTTGGTGATCCTGCATCTTTGGCCTGCTATTCTTGCCACTGTTTTATCCTTGAGAAATGGCATCTACTTTCATGATTTTTTTTTTCATACTATAACCTCTGACTCTCAAATTGTTGTCTTCCCCAGGTTTCAGAGTTGATTATGCCATTTTAATTTTTCTAATTAAATATTCCACAGGCATTTTAAATTTGGCTTCTTTAAAGCTGAACTAGTTATCTTTGGTCCTGATTTTCTTCCCATAATCTCTTTTTATAGGCAGCTCAATTTTCCACAGTCACCAAAGCCTAACATGGGATGCATGGAGGCAGGAATTCAACGTGTGCTCCTTTTGGAGATATACTTAAAATTTAGGTTGAACTCTCTGGAGCCTAGGGGTGAAAACAAAAGCCTTGGAAGCAAATCTTCTTGGTTCTGCAAAGAATCGCCTCAGTAGTTTCTCTTGATAATGTGAACACAGGGTAGAAGTTACCTTTCGTCCTCGGATGAGTTTTATTGTTGTTTGCTTTCTTTTGAATATTTATCAAAAACTGCTTGACTTGTGGGTATTCAGAGCTGTTTCCTAGGTTGGAGGACAAATGGATAAATTCAGCCCAGGTCTTAGGTATACTCCTTGAGATTTGAAATCCAAAGACCTGTGGTATAGACTAGGCATGGTCAGCAACTTCATCCACCCACTTCACTGACCTCAACCCACCCAATTAATCATCCTTCATCTATTCTTAAATATTTCTTGAATACACCTCTTTTCCATATTATCCACCACCTTCCTAAACCAGCCCTTTACCATGTCATCTCTTTTTAAAATTTTTTTTTAACGTTTATTTATTTTTGAGACAGAGAGAACAGAGCATGAATGGGGGAGGGGCAGAGAGAGAGAGGGAGACACAGAATCGGAAGCAGGCTCCAGGCTCTGAGCCATCAGCCCAGAGCCCGACGCGGGACTCGAACTCACGGACCGCGAGATCGTGACCTGAGCTGAAGTCGGACGCCCAGCCAACTGAGCCACCCAGGCGCCCCACCATCAGTAATCTCTTAACTAGTGCAGTAACCTCTTTGACTGAGTTCTCAGTAATTAATCTTGTCTTCAGATCTATCTTCCAAACACCTGAGTGACCTAACTAAAATTCAGAATCTTTCAGTAACTTTCCATTTCTTACAAGACAAAGACTTAGCTCATTACAGGGCATAAAACCTTCTCCATGATTTAGCAGTTTTAGTTTTGGTGCTCCTTGCTTGCACTATTCTGAAGTAACAGCAGACAGCAAAGTTTCCTATACAACACATTATTTCACCATTTCTGCCTTGGGCTCAGGTGACAAGCTTTGCTTAGAATGTCAATTCTCAGCCTCCTCATTTGTATAAACTCTAACTATCTTCCAAAGGCTCAAGTGACACCTAGCTCTGTCAGGTGATCTGCTCCTTCATTTTCATGGCACCCTGTACTATGTCTACTAGCTCACTTCCACATTGTATGGTATTCATCCATTCATTTCCTTATCTATCTCCACCCCTGTGTCTTCCTCTGGAAGGATAAAGTCTTACTCATTTTTATATCTCCAGCACCTATCACAGTGTTTAAAATATAATAAATAATCGGTAAATGCTTGTTCAACTGAATAAGTGAATTCCAGCTCTCCCACCAATTTATTAAGACCCTGGGCAAATCCCAAACTCTCTGGCAATCAGTTATTTCATATAAAGTTGAGGAGCTGAACTAATCTCTTAAATGGCCCTTTCAGTTCCAACATTCTATGATGCTTCTATTATATTTGTTGAAAGGGTGTAATGGAGTGAAAATTTATTTTTAATAGTCTGTAATTACTAACAAAAACATTCTCTATTTCATCACTCAGCTACTCTGCTTGAAGTTTAATATAAAGAGTTTAACTTAAAATATCTGAGTAAGTTATAGTACATAAAGTTCCCACCTTAATGTGTTGAAGTAAACAAAAGTAATTCATGTTCATAAAGTTTAATCACTAGAAATACATTCAAACTTGTAGAGAAGGCATAGAATAATTACTCATTATAACTGGCTATTGGATTATGAAACCATTCATTGTTTCCTACTCTTGTATTTTCTTACTGTTAATAACTTGATTCCGTAGTTTAAGTTTCACTCGGTGTTTATTATGTAGGCTATTTTTTCTTTTAAATAAAACTTTTACCTTGAAATAATTTTAGACTTACAGAAAACTTGCAAAGATAATACACAGAATTCCAGTACACCTGGACCAAGTTTCCTCTATTGTTAACTTCTTATATTAGTAGAGTAAATTTGTCATAATTAATGAACCAATTGGATATATTATTATTAAAATTCACACTATATTCAGATTTCCTTAATTTTTACCTAATATCCTTTTTTTTCCTCTTCCATGATCCCATCCAGGACATGATATTACATTTATTTATTTATTTATTTATTTATTTATTTATTTATTTAAAATTTACTTATTTATAGAGACAAAGACAGAGACAGAGAGAGAGAGAAAGAGAGACAAAGACAGAATTTCAAGCAAGCTCCACACTGTCGACACAGATCCCGATGTCGGAGCTTGAACTCACGGAACTGTGAGATCATGACCTGAGCCAAAACCAAGAGTTAGATGCTTAATTGACTGAGCCACGCAGGCGCCCCCATGATATTACATTTAGATGTTGTGTCTCCTTAGGCTCTTCTTGGTTCTGATGGTTCACAGACTCTCTTTGTTTTTGATGGCTTTGACAGTTTTGAGGAGTACTCTCAGGTATTTTATGGAATGTGTCACAATTTGAACTTATCAGATTTTTTATGATTAGAGCAAGGTTATAACTCCATAGGAGGAAAACCATAGAGGTAATGCATCATTCTTATCACATCATATTAAGAGTTCATACTGTCAAAACAGAAGAGACTCATAAATATGGAGAACAAACTGAGGGTTACGGGAGGGTCTATGGGAGGAGGGATGGGCTAAATGGGTGAGGGGCACTAAGGAATCTACTCCTGAAACCATTGTTGCACTATATGCTAACTAATTTGGATGTAAATGTAAAATAATGAAAAATAAAATTAAAAAAAAAGAGTTCATACTGTCAGTATGACCTATTGGTGATGATGTTGACCTGATCACTTGGCTAAGATAGTGTCTATCAGATTTCTATACTCTAAAGTTACTCTTTCTTTCCTTTCCATCTTGTACTTTTTGGAAGGATAGTCACTATGCCTATCCCTAGCCCCTGTCTTAAGGGGCAGACAGCATGGTCCACCTCCCTGAGGGTCAAGTATCTGCATAAATTATTTGAATTCTTCTGCATGAGAGATTTGTCTTCTGTATCCCATTTATTAATTTACTAAATCACTTGTTTTTACCATACTGGACTTATGAAATATGGGTTATTTGTGCAACATCAAATGTACATTAAGTAGAAGTCAAAGGAGAACAAAATAAACATGATGCAGAGAAGGGAACAGGGAGTCAAGAAACATCGGGTTTATTTATCCTGATGCTAATCTAATTCTCTTCAAATGATTTAAGCCCCTTACAGTAAACTATAGTAAAGTGTACATAGAACAGTGCCCTTAAGTGTACATCTCAATTAATTTTCACAAACTGAATAAATCTATGACACTTGTACCTAGTTCAAGAATCAATACTGACCCTCCAGGAACTTTCCCTTCCAGTTACTGTGTCCTCCCAACCCTGTGTAACCATGATTTTCAATTCTAACAGATAAGCTTTGCCTATTTTTGAACTTCATACAAATGGAATCATATGTGTATTCTATTTGTGTCTGGCTTCTTTCTTAATATTTTTTTGGAGGGTCAAGTTAGGGAGACATTCAGTCATGTTGTTGCATGCAGTTATAGATTATTCTTATTGTTATATAGTGTGAAAATATATTGTGTGAATATACAATGTATTTCCCTGTCTGTAATTGTAGATCTTTCTTAATGCTGTATTCACAGTGTGACTATATCACGTATATTTGTGTTTTTCTGTTGATGTGGATTGGGTAGTTTCCAGCTTGTGATAATTATGGATAGTGCCATAACGGACATCCAGGTACATGTCTTTTAGTGAATATACAGACACATTCACGTTGATTTTATACCAAAGAATATAATTGTTGGATCACAGGATATACTTAAGATTACCTCACATAGACAATTCCATTTTCTAAAGGTGTTACTCCATTTACACTCTTGCTACCAGGATATGAAAGTTCACTTGTTCTATATCCTTGATAACACTTAGAACTAGTGATTTTTTTTCATTTGTGTATACATATTAGAATGTAATTGAAGCCTTATTTTTTTTTATTTTCCTGACAACTAATGAGGCTAAGAACTGTTCATATGTTTATTGGCCATTTGGATTTTATCTTTTGTGTAGTTTCTTTTGTAAAACTTTCATTCAAGAATTTCTCACCCTTTTTTTTCTATTAGGTTGGCTCTTTTTAAAAAACTGGCCTGTAGAGTGTGTATGTGTGTGTGTGTGTACATGTTTACAAATTTTGGATATAAATCCTTTGTTGAATATATGTATTTTAATTTTTTACTTCTACTCTGTGGCTCGCCTTTCAAAATCTTAACAGTATCTTTTGATGAACAGATTTAAAAATTTTAATGTCTAATTTATCAAACGTTTATTATTTGTCAACAACCTTTTGTGTTCAATTTAAGAAATCTTTACTTACTGGAAGGGAAGAGAGATGCTCTAGAAAAGGGGTTGGAAAACTATGGCCTACAAGTTAAATTCAGACTGTCATTTGTTTTTGCAAATAAAGTTTTATTAGAACACAGACAGGCTCATTCTCTCACATGTTGTCTATGACTATGCTACACATACACTACAATGGCAGAGTTGAATAGTTGCAAAAGAGATTATATGATTTGCAAGGCCTAAAATATTTAATACTTGCCCTTTAAGAAAAGTTTGCCAAACCTTATTCTAGAAGCTTTAAACAAACAAACAAATGAAAAAAAATCCTTATTTACCCTTAGAGTTGAAATTCATCTAAAATTGATTTTTGTGTATGTTGTGATAAGGGGGTCAAGATTTGTTGTTTCCATAAGGCTATTCTCCAACAACCTTACAGATCTCATTGTGAAAAAAAAATCCTTTTCCTGCTGTACCACACTGTCATCTTGGTCATAAATTCGGGGACCTGTATGTGTGGGTCTGTTTCTGGACACTCTTCTGTTCCATTGATTTATTGCTGTCCGTCCACACACCAATACTGTACTATATTAAATGTTGTGATTTTATAATAGGTCTTAGGTTTTTGTAATGCAAACCCACCAGATGATGGTAGGTATTCTCATCCTTTGCACTTCCATATGCTTTTTTAGAAAGTTTGATGTTGATGTTGCCAAATATTGTGACTGTCAGGGAAGTAGGAAAAAAAGCTTTCCCTTTTAGATCTATGTATCTATCTACCTATCTAATCTATATCTATATTTATATTTATAGTTTTCAGATACAAAATAAAGCTTCAAAAAATTATTAACTTTAAAAATACTGAGGCTAATAGTTTTCATACACCGTTACTTTTGTTTATTGATATATATTTGATATTGTGTGTTTTATAAGATGCAATACCGATATGCTAAAATCTAGATTATCTGTGACACTAAAGAAAAGATACCTTGGGAAATTTAGTTCAACTTTAAAATTTTGTTTAAAATTTTGTGGTGTAAAGTAACCCACCACAATTCAGATGGTGCAAATGTTATATTTGCAGTAAAGACAACTTTTTTGGCAGCTTCAGAATTCTTAGGAAAAAGCTCTACCTAAACATTTCTCAGTGGAGTGTCTTTGTGTGGTGGGGAAGAGAGCACATTGCTGTTATTTTTTTCTGAATGCTGCAGTTCAGTGAAGTCTGTTTTAAAAGTAGTACTGTCTTCTCATCCCACAAGCAACAATTAATATGTTAGGAATTTTCACTTCTACAAAGCCCATTTATTTTACTAAGATAAACAAAAATTTTTCTGCTTAGTGTATAGAATCACTTAACAATTTACAATGAACTATGCACAAATGTTATAAACTGGTGTCTGTTTTCTAAAATTTGTAAAGTATTATCTTTTTTAACAGTTAGCCTTAAGACTTTCCTCAATGTACTTTGCAATAAAGTAGGCTATTGTAATAGCTGATTATAAATTCTGGCCTACATTGTAATTTTGTATATAATCTTTACAACAATATATTTTTTCTAAAATATATACACCGTTTTAAAAATATAAGTGTTTACCAGAGATGAACCATCTCAAGATATATAATTCACTAATTTAGGGCCAATTTCATAAAGCAATATTTTTCATAAACTCAGAATAATAAGAATACTGAATTGATTAAAATTCTGTATCAGAAGATATATAAAATAATTTCTTACCTTAAATCAAAAGAACTACCTTTTTGAAACTATGAATCATTTTAGAATTTGTTGAAAACTATAGACTACTTCCCCAGAAAAAGTACACACACACACACACACACACACACACACACACACACACTGTGCATACAATAGTTCAGGGGTTTTTAAAGTCCTCATTCTGAATCTATAAATTCCCTGTCCATAGATCCCATCCTCTGCTCCCTTACACCTGTCCCCCCAGCTTCTCAGATCATAGGAACTATTAAATAAATCTGTTATCAAATCACAGAACCCTGTGAAGTCTGATCAAAAAAGTCCTTATGTATAAATCATATTGCTATCAGAAGCTTTTTTTCTCCCCAAAGTTTATTTTATTTATTTTGAGAGAGGGGCTGGGGGGAGAGAGACAGAGAGAATCCCAAGCAGACTCTGCACTATCAGCATGGAGGCTGATACACGGCTGGAACTCATGAACGTGAGATCATGATGTGGGCCAAAAACAAGAGTGGGGCACTTAACCGATTGAGCCACCCACACACCCCCATCAACAGCCATTTTTAAGACTAAAAACTACTTAAGTTTCCTAGGGGTTCTTGGGTGGCTTATTTGGTTGAGTGTGGGACTTCAGCTCAGGTCATGATCTCACTCACGGTTTGTGGGTTTGTCAGACCACGTCAGACTCTGTGCTGACAGCTCAAAATCTGAAGCCTACTTCAGATTCTGTCTCCTTGTCTCTTTGACACTTCCCCACTTTTGCTCTGACTCTCTATCTCTCAAAAATAAATAAACATTAAAAAAATCTACTTAGGATTCCTAATGGGCTAACCATCCCATTTTTTAAGCACTTTATTTAAAAAAAGTAAGTTTAGGGGTCGCTGGGTGGATCAGTAGGTTAAGTGTCTGACTTCAGCTCAGGTCATGATCTCCCAGTTCCTGAGTTCAAGCCCTGCAACGGGCTTTGTGCTGATAGCTCAGAGTCTGGAACTTGCTTCAGATTCTGTGCCTCCCTCTCTCTGCCCCTCCCCTGCTTGTGCTCTGCCTCTCTTTCTCTCTCAAAAATAAAAATAAATATTAAAAAAAGTAAGTTTAATTCAACTGAAAGAATATTGCTATTTTTTTGAGTTAGAATATATGAATATATGTCCATCTTGTCTGACCCTTGAATGCTACTTACCTGCTACTATCACAGTCCCCCCAATAATCCCTCCTTCCTGGCCACACATAAACTTGCATCCACACAGTAAAGCTTTTTTTCATGCTTTCATTTCCCACTCATCTTTCCAGAAAGGTTGCCCGCTCCTTTATTTTCTCCTTTTCTAGATGTGCAAGAACTTCTTTAGTGCATCTGATTTCTTGCCTATCTTTGATATAAGCTCCCTCCCACATCCCACTTATAGACTTAGGGTCCTTTGAAAGTTAAGGGGATTTCATATTTATTTACAAATCTGAATGTCTGATACAATGTTTGGCACATTAGTAAACAATAAAAGTTTGTGAATGAATAAATGAATAAAGGAATCTTTTCTGTAGTTGCACATTTATTTAAAAAATATTTTTTAGCGGGGTGCCTGCGTGGCTCAGTTGGTTAGGTGCTGGACTCTTGATTTTGGCCCAGGTCAAGATTTCACAGTTCGTGAGTTCAAGCCCTGCATTAGGCTCCTCACTGTCAGGGTGGAGCCTGCTTGGGATGCTTTCTCTCCCTCCCTCTCTGCCCCTCCCTTGCTCACTCGCTCTCTCTCAAAATAAAAAAATAAACTTAAAAAAATGTAGTGTCGTAAGAACACTTAACATGAAATATACTCTGTCAATAAATTTTTATACCACAATACAGTATTGTTAACTAGAAGTGCAAAACCCCTTTACGGGCTAATATTTACTAATTTATGATTGCATACACAAAGTAGTTCTAAGGTACTTATTTTTAGTTTTCAGTTTATTCTATGATACACATATGGAAGTATTAAATGAATCTCCATAACAGACAGGAGTTGTAATATCTAAGTTCACCTGCAATAAGAGCACCCTAGAAGTATGAGACAATGGACTGACCCACATCTATGAATAATTGTTCTTCTCTAGTTGAAATAATTGTTGGCTTCATACTAAATGTTCTTCATTTAAAAATAATTCGGGTCTTTTTAGTTTTTAAAACAAAACTGATTGTTCTGCAGATTATATTTAGTGTCATATTTCATTCCTTTCAAAGATTATATCACTTAGTTTCATTATATTTCATTCCTTTCAAACCCCTAAAGTAAATCTCCTTGTCATTCTTCCTTAGACATCACAGGCACTTATCAGGATCATCTACTGATGCTTTAATGTCTTTAATACAAAAACTGAAGAGAAGGTGAGAAGTCTCTGGATGTCCTTCTGTAGCAATACCATCTAGTCATCTGGAGAATAGAACTCATCCTTCTACCTCTTCCTTTCTTCCCATTGCTTCTATTTTTGGACTATTGATATAGAATGATTTCACCCAGTATGACTACCATTTCCTATTATTTACTTCTCATGAAAACAAAATTTCAGTCAAATGAGCCATTAACATCCATTTTTAAACCATATCTCCCATACAACCTTTCTCAACTTACTCCTTCAGATGGTACTGAGAGAGCTTCCATGCTGTTGGCTCTGTTTATAGATTTACAGGATTCTGTTTCTTTTATTGAACATGGTTTTAAAAATCCCATCTACTCTAGGCAAGCTCTCTACAGGAGGGTGTGATAGAAGGTATCACCTATCAGCACAGTGCCTAAAAATAGTTCTTAAATAGTCCAGCTGAATTCCCACTTCAATCGAATTAACAGCTGTTGAGTCCTTTGCATCTCTTAAGTCTGTTGAACTTTTTATTCTATATCCCCATCCTGAGACAGACCAAGAAAAAGCCATCAATTTAGCTTCTTGACCTTTACACAAACTGTTTTCAGACAAAGCTATGAAGTAAAAAGTATATTTTGTGATTGTATGTATGATTTTGAATTTGGTAATGGCTTTGATTTATTTTGATACTTTTATAATTCTATCAAACAACTCACACTGTTACCCTCAAGCCTGTGTTTCTAGGTGCATAGCATTAAACATTATGTCATTGATATATGTGTGTGTGTGTATATATATATATATATATATATGCACACTATATGTATATATGTGTATATATGCATATACATATGTATATATGTATATATATTTCCCATCTTACTTTCAAAATTCAAAAATCACTTTTGAAATGATGAACTAAATTAAGAATATATGCATTTGTTCTGTACACATGAGTTGGCATACTATAGTATCTCTGTTTAACTTTAAAATTATTTCACTTTCTTCTGTTCTTCTACTGGTAGTTCATCCTTTTCTGATCACTGCATAAGTAGAAATAGGGGAAAAAAAGCATTTAGGGAAAGAGGAATATTTGGGGAGTTCTTGGCTGGGGCCTAAGATAGGAAGACTGGCTATTTGGGGAGTGATTCTTTTCATCATCCATTCCATGATGAAATGCCTTCCTTTCCTCCACTGCAAGGATTGTTGGCTGAAGCCCAACACTTTGCTTCAGCAGTGAAGTGGACAGTGAAATATTTATAAATGTAAATTATGTAGGATGGTCTCATATTGGGACATGTTGAAAAGGAACTAAAAGTTGGCTTTATTATAAATGAAAGAAATTACACACACATACATTCACACATTTAAAAAAATAAGGTAGCTTAAAGAGCCCACAAATTTCATGAACTAGACTGTAATATAATGACTGGGGCCACTCATTTGCACCCACTCTGTCTTGCCATCCTTCCGCCAATTATTTTAGATGATGAGTTCCAGCTCATTTCCAAGGCTCATCCCTTTCTACCCAGGCCACAGATCCATCTTCTCTCAGAGGCTTTGCTCTAGTAATTATCCTCTGACTCTCTTTTGTACATCAATTTCTCCTTCTGTACTAGAACAATCACATTAGAAAACAAAACTGCTCAAAAACAAAACAAAACAAGAAACAAATATAAAAAAACAAAAATCACACTTAAACCCAGCTCCTGTCCCATCTCACCTTCTAAGCAAAATTTCTTGAAGGAACTATCAGCAGTTATCTTCCCTTCCTCACCCTTTTTCTCTTTTCCATCCATTCCAGTTGGCCTTCCCTACTCAATTTCACCAAGAAGTCTCTTCCCCAACTGCTGCCACATTGCCAAACTCAATAGTCAATTCTCTGGTCTCTTTTTAGTCAACCTCTCTGCAACGTTCAACCCAGATGACCCTTCCAACTTCCCTAGAAATGCATGCTTCTCACTCTTGTTGGCAATGTATTCCACTAGTTCTCCTTCCAGCTCACTGCCCGCTGCTTTGCTGCTATGCCTATTTTCCTTTTATTTATTTATTTATTTTTGGGTAAAAGTTTTATTGAGATTTAATTCACACAGCATATATTTACTAAATCCTAGTGTATAATTCAATGATTTTTAGTATATTCAGAGTTGTGTAAGCATCACTACAATCAATTTTAGAACACTTCATCACCTCAAAAAGAAGTTCTATACTTTTTAGAAATCATTCCCATTTCCTTTTAACTGTCTCCTTCCCACTTGCCCTAGGCAATCACCAATCTACTTTCATGAATGGGTACTGGATTTTGTCAAATAGCATTTGATGCTATTTCTGCATCTATTGGTATGATCGTGTGATCTTTTTTTACCTTATTGATGTGATAGATTACATTAAATTGATTTTTGAATGTTGAAGCAACCTTGTATTCCCAGGATAAATCCCAGTTGTGGTGGGTAATTCTCTTTGCACATTGTAGGATTCAATTTGCTAATATTTTGCTGAGGAAGCTTCCATCTATGTTCACGACAGATATTGGTCTGTAGTTCCTTTTCTTTGTGATATATTTGGCTTTGGTATTAGAGTAATGCTGACCTCATAAAATAATTTCAGAAGTATTCCTTCTGCTTCTATCCTCTCAAAAAGATTGTAGATAATTATTGTTTTTTTTTAAGTAAATATCCAGTAGTGAATACAATAATATCATAATGTTGTTTGGTGACAGATGGTGACTATACTTATGGTGAGCAGTGAGTAATGTACAGAACTGCTTAATCAATATATTATACACCTGAAACTAATATAACATTGTACATTAATTTAAAAACTTGTTTTAAAAGCCCATTCCATGAGGAAAAAAGAAAAAAAGTAGAGAGACTTCCTCAGATTAAAAGATACTAAAAAAAAAAAAACCCAAAACAACTAACTGCAAATTAAAAAAAAACAGTTGCAGATTATTGGTACAGTTTCTTCCTGAAGTGTTTGGGATTCACCTGAACCCATTTGTGCCTGGTACTTTCTGTTTTGGAAAGTTATTACTTATTAATTCAATTACTTTAATAGTTATGAGCCTATTCAGATGGTCTTCTTGTGTGAGTTCTGGCAAATTGTGTCTTTCAAGGAATTGATCCTTTTCTCCTAGATTATAATATTTGTGGGCATAGAATTGTTTATAACATTTCTTTGTCTTGTAATGTCCACGGGCTCTGTGGTGATGTCTCTCTTTCGTTTTGAATATTAGTAATTGTGTCCTCTCACTTTTTTCTTAATCTGGCTAGAGGCTTACCAATTTTATTGATTGTTTTAAATAATCAGTTTTTGGTTTCATTGATTTTATCTATTGATTTCCTATTTTCAATTTCACTGATTTCTGCTCCAATTCTCATTACTTCTTTTCTTCTTTGATCTATATTTGGTCTCTATATATTTGTCTATTCTGGATATTTTATGTAAATGGAATCACACATTATGTGGTCTTTTGTGACATCATACTGTTTTCAAGGTTTATCCATGTTATAGCATGTATTAGTACTTTATTCCTTTTGATTGTTGAATTACACCATATTTTATTTGTCCATTCATTAGTTGACGGATATTTTAGTTATTTCCACTTTGGGACTATTATGAATAATTCTGATATAATCATTTATATTCAAGTTTTTGTGTAGACATATATTTTAATTTCTCTTGGGTATATATCTAGAAGTGGGATTGCTGGATTATAAAGTAACTATATTTAACACTCTAAGGAACTGCCAGAGTGTTTTCTAAAGTTGCTACACCATCTTGTATTCTCACCAGCAGTGTATGACAGTTCTTATTTCTCCATATATTCCTCAACACATTATTATTAACCTTTTTTGTTATAGCTGTCCTAGTTGAAGTAAAGTGGTATCTCATTGTTTGGCTTCCATTTCCCTGATAGCTAATGGTATCAAAAATCTTTTCAAGTACTTGTTGGTCATTTTTATATCTTCTTTGGAGAAATGTCTATTCAGATCCATTATCCATTTTAAGAATTCGATTATTTGTCCTTTTGTTAATTAGTTGTAAAAGTTCTTTATATATCCTGGGTACTACATCCTTATGAGATATACAATTTGCAAATATTTTTTCCCATTGTGTGGGTTGTATTTTTACTTTCTTGATGGTGTCTTTTGAAGCACAAAAATTTTGGGGCACCTGGGTGGCTTAGTCAGTTAATCATCCAACTGTGGCTCAGATCATGATCTCGAGGCTCATGAGTTTGAGCGCTGTGATGGGCTCTGTCTGACAGCTCAGAGCCTGGAGCCTGCTTCAGATTTTGTCTCCCTCTCTCTCTGCCCCTCCCCTGCTCGCACTGTCTCTGTCTCTCTCAATAATAAACATTAAAAAAAATTTGAAGCAAATGTTTTTACTTTTCATGAAGTCCAATTTACCTATTTTTTTCCTCTATCCTTCATGATTTTGGCTTCAAATATAAGAATCTTTTGCCAAATCCAAGGTCATGATGATTTACTCCTAAGGTTTTTTTTGAAGAACTTTATAGTTTTAGCTTTTACACTTAGGTCTTGATCCATTTTGAGCTATTTTTTGTATATGGTGTGGGGTAAGGGTTCAACTTCAATCTTTTGCATGAGGATATCAAGATGTCCTGGCACCACTGGCTGATGTCACCCCTTCCTGGTTTTATTTACTTATTTAAAAAAAAATTTTTTTTTTTACCATTTAATTCATTTTTTGAGAGACAGAGAGAGACAGTGTGAGCAGGGGAAGGACAGAGAGAGAGGGAGACACAGAATCCAAAGCAGGCTCCAGGCTCTCAGCTGTCAGCACAGAGCCTGATGCAAGCCTGGAACTCAGGAACCGAATGGTGAGATCATGACCTGAGATGAAGTCTGATGCTTAACTGACTGAGCCACCCAGGTGCCGGGCCTTCCTGGTTTTAAATTTCTACTGCATATTAACAAGTTGATTTGCATGTTAACAGGCATCCCAAATTTAATATGCCAGAAGAAAACTCTTGATTCTTTCCCTACAAACTTACTGTTGTTCCTTTTCCAGTCTTCCCCAGCTCAGTGAGTAATGCCACTTTATACTTACTTGTTCAAGCCAATAATTTACCCTTGTTGTCTCTCCCTAATTCTTCAACAAGTTCTCTTATTTCTATCTTCAAAACACATATTATATGTATTCTCTTCTCTTTTCTACCTATCTTCACTTTTTAGGTGATTTCACCTGGTTCCATGGTTTAAATACCATCTATATGTAATGATAACAGAAATTTAAATCTTTAGTTTCACTTCCTATTCTTTTTTTTTTTTTTTTTTTTTGAGAGAGAGAGAGAGAGAGAGCATGAGTGAGCAGGAGTAAGGGAGGGGTAGAGGGAGAATTAAAGAAAGAATCTTAAGCAGGCTCCACACCCAACATGGAGCCAGAGGTGGGGTTTGATCTCATGATCTCACCACCTTGAGATCATGACCTGAGCTGAAATCAAGAGTCCAACACTTAACCAACTGAGCCACTCAGGCACCCTTCATCTCCTATTCTTTATTTTCTTTCTATTCAACCTCTACTAGACAATTCCACTTGGATTATTTAATAGGTATCTTGAACTTAACATGTCCAAAAGCAAACACTGGTATTTAACCTTACCTTACCACTCCCTACATTTCATACCTTCCTAGCTCCATCTCCAGGAAATGGTACCGCCAGTAACCTAATTGTTCAGGATACAAGGCTTGCTCGGTGTTTTCTTGGCTTCTTGCTCTCACATCCAATATCCAACAGTTTAGCAAATTCTGTAGGCTCCACCCTCAAACTATATCCAGAATATTACAGTTCTTACCACTCACACTGATACCTAGGCCAAGCCACCATCACCTCTTGCTGGTTCACTCCAAGGGTCTTCAAATAGATCTTCCTGCTTCCTCTCACCCCACATTCATTGTCTCTTTTCATAAAGCAGCCAGAGTGAAACTTTTAAAATATAGAATCTCGGAGTGCCTGGGTGGCTCAGTTAGTTGAGCGTCCGACTTCAGCTCAGGTCATGATCTTGTGGTTCGTGAGTTCGACTGCATCGGGCTCTGTGCTGACAGCTCAGAGCCTGGAGCCTGCTTCAGATTCTGTGTCTCCCCCTCTCTGTGCTCCTCCCCCACTCATGCTCTGTCTCTCTCTCAAAAATGAATAAACATAAAAAATAAAATAAAATAAAATAAAATAAAATAAAATAAAATAAAATAAAATAAAATATAGAATCTCTTTACAAAACCTTTCAATGGATTTTCATAAAATTTAGAACAAAATCCAAAGTCCTTACCATGGTCTATCCAACTCTGCATGATCTTGCCCTCCAGACCTCAACTCTTGACACATGCCTCCTATCCAATTGTGGTTCAGCCATACTGCTGTTGTTGCAATTCTCCCAGCATATTCCTATTCTATGGTCTTTTTGCTACCAACTGCACTGTTTGCTCCTTCAGTTCATTTATGTCTGATCAGAATTCTTCCTTGACCAAACTATCTAAAATAGTCTCACCACCCATCATTCCCCTTGTCTATATTCATCACTGAATATAAACTATATGAGGGAGGGCAGATTCTTTGTTTTTGATTTTTGCTGCAAGCTCAATGCTTAGAACAGGGTTTGGCATGTACAGGCCATCAATAAATATTGCTGAATGAACAAATGAATTTAAAAATGTTTTTATTACAGTTAATATACTAGTTTAAGCCACTATGGTCTCTTATTAACAATTCATTCATCTCCTAATGGGTCTTCTGGCTTCTATTTTTGTCTCTTACAGTCTACTATCCATAGAGCATATGTTTTTTAGATGCTAATCATATTAAGTCATTCTCTTGCTTAAAACTCTCCAGTGGCAACTCATCATATAATACAATCCAAATACAACATAATGCACACAATACAATCATATATAACCCAAACTCCTTACAAGTGGTATACAAAGGTAGGTATGAGCTGTCTCCTACCTCTCAGTATCTAAGTCCACACTTCCACCTTGACCAGTGCGTTCCACCTACACTGACCTTCAAGCACATGCAGCTCACTACTATCTTTGGGCCGTTTTTAATGCTAACTGGTCCTTCTTCATGGAACACTCATACTTAAGTCTTCTAGGGCTGGATTATTTCAGGACACTGAGATATCAGCTTAAATATCACCTTATCAGAAGGGACTTTCCTGACCACCTAGTAGAAAACAGACACCAGTCACTCTCACTCATTGCTCTGTTTTTAGTTCTCTACATTGCCCTTATCTTGACTTGATGTTATTCTTACTTATTGATGATTGTGTGCCTCTCTGCCCCCCCCAACTAGAATATAAACTCCAAGAGATGAGAAATTGTGCCCCCCCTTGCTCAGCACAGTATCCTTAGAAACTAGTATAGTAGTTGGCACATAATATATGCTTAATATGTATTTATTGCATCAAATGGTTTATATTTTTTTCATCTTATCAGATACAAAACACCAACTTCTAGTTAAAGGAATATATCCTGATAAAGTCTCATACAGTTTTTTGTTGGTTTTCATTTTTGATCATTCCAAATGAGTGCAATTTTTAATTCATACCAATTTTTCAATTAAATTAGCAAGGTGTTTCCTCATGATTAGATTTCTTTTGTTCTTCTAGTTAGCCACCATCAGAATAATTATCATTAGACCTTATATTTGTATGGTAACTTAGAATTTACAGAGTTATTTTATAAAATCAAGTTTGTGATCTGCCGCCAAATCCTATATTCATTAGTGTTGTATATTGAGATGGAGGTTAAAGTGCAAAGAGATAAATGACACAGGATAAGAAAATGGTGGAGCCAGAACTCAGTTTAGTTTTCTTTTTACTCCTCCAAATGTCTTGCTCTTTCAACAATAGCACAGGATTACCCCTCAAGGGACTACTTAGCAACATGGAGTGTTAAAAATATTCCTCCATGAAGCTCCTTTCTCTTTAGGCTTTCTCTCTCTTTACTTGACAAACCTTAACTAGAATACCATGGAATTCAGAGAAAGCACTAGCTGGAGCCTTCCTTTTGTGATAGAAATTATAATAGAGGTCTCAGACCTGAAACGAACACCTTTCCTCTGATAACATAATTTGTTCTGTACTAAAGCACTGGAATTGCAAGAATTTATATGGTAAACATTCAGATATGAAGAATCTTCACACAAGGCAATAAAGGGCACCAAGCATGACTTATAACTGACATTTTATGCATTTATTTAAAGGAAGGGTTTATTAGGAAACACTGGAAATTTGCAAACTTTTAGGAAAGAATATGACAGGAGATGAGTATATGTGTGGGAGAAAGATGAAAAATAGGTTCTTGAACCTGTAATTTTAACTCCCACGCTGTTTCTTTCAAATATCTACACAGATAGTGTTTATGATAACTCATCCCTTTAAGGCCAACACATCCAGTCTACGGGGCTATTATGTGTGTTTAAAAAATAATTAATGTTATTAATTTGTTTGTTTGTTAACATTGTTCAGTGTATTGTGAAGTGACACACCTAGGGCCCCAGACACTTGCACGTTTTGAGAAAAATAAATAAGAACATATATCTTTATATGAAAGAGAACATTTATGTTTTTGTAATAAATAAGTGATGTATTATGTTATCTAGAGTTCATAACTAAAATCTACCATTTATTATTGTTACATAAAAATGAATCTGATTCTAGATAATAGCTTAATATAATTGTGTAGGTTTTTTTGTGTGTGTATTTACCACAAGCACTACTAAAATGGTTTATATCTTGGGAAGATGAGATTAAATGCTCAAATCAGATTCAAATGACAATGATAGGCCAATTTAACAGAAAGCTTAAAAAAGAAAATTTAACTGAAATGGATGAATGTAATACATTTACTTAAGTAATTCTTGAGACATAGCAGTAAATGTAACTTGCTCAAACAGTAGCAAACAACGTGTAGCATTACTTACTCACTGAATCACAACACAGTGCCATACTTTCATTATTTAGGCAGTAGGTTGTGTTTATTCTAGTACTTAGGAAAAACTGTCCAACTTTGGATATTAATCTAAATTAACTTTCTTCTAGATTCCAATAGTATCACATTTTTGGCCATATTACACACTGCCTGGTGTGTTCAAAATCCTTCAATGTCAAGGGCTATCTGACCACTGTGATAGCTAATGTCTGATTAAAATGATAAAAGATCTGACATTACATCATTAAATGTGCCTCTTTTCAGTCAAAAGATGTGGAGGGTCCAAACTTAAAACATATAAAAAAATAACATTAAGATTACCCAGCTAGTTAATGGCAAAGCTGTGTTTCAAACACAGGTTTATGGTTTTTACATTGTGCTTTCCTCCTCACCTCCTAATGCAGTCTTACAAAATTAAAACCATGCACTAATATTTTTAAATCTGTAAAGTTACACACATACATACATGCACATACACACACACGCGCACGCACAATACACACACCACCAGCATTCCTTCCTGATATCCTATTCTTTATTTCCCCCCCAAATGTTAATGTGATGTTATGAATTCTTCATATATACAATTCCAGCAGATATTTTTGATTGGGCCCCTCTAATGGGGTTCTCTCTGGCTAACAGTGAATATCTCCTGCAGGTGGGGCTGGGAATAATGAAAATATTTTCTGGACATGCCCCAAACCCAGCTCTAGTGGTGAAAAGGGGTATGTGTGGAACCCACAAATTCCTCTACCCAGGCATCCTGGCCACTGTGATCAGGAAAGGAAAACCAGGCCTTTTCAGCACCTGACCTTGGGCACTTCCAGATACTATGTAGAAATCTTGGTGACCTCTGCTTATCAAAGGTTTGTTTCCAACTGCCACTATTGTTATTGGAGCTAAGAATATCCTAAAATGAAATTCCACCAAATATTTAGGGATAATGACCTGTAATATTTTAGATTAGCGCATCCTCTCCCCGATCCTTATTTAAAGGTAGAAATACTAAGCAAGAAAATATATGTATTACAGTTACTGAAAAGATGTCTTTTAGAGCTGTAAGTCAAATTAACCACATAAAGAAATGAAATGATACATGATGAATATGTATCTTATTTAATAATTCTGGAAGAACTATGACTATAAAAATTATGACTTTATAACCTTTTATTTTTATATTTGTGATGACTAAATATGATTTATATGGATGTATTTTGGATATTAAGAAACACATACATACATTGATTATTTTTTATAACATGGCTTAGAAAATATAACCTATTAGGCTAAAGAGGAAAAGACAGAAGAATGAAGTTGAAGGATTTTTTTAAATGACTGTCAGTTAGTCATCAAAATAGTCCTAATTTTTATCTATTAAACCTTATGTGGAAAATAACTTTATAATTTTACTGTTCTCTTGCTTTTTGTAATCTTTAAAAATACTTAAGTTCTTTTGATCTTAGTATCTGTAAAATGATAGTGATTACAGCTGGTTATTGTGTTAAATTTCTTTTCCCAAAGGTGCTATAATTATTCTACGAGAAAAGAGACAAGTTGATCATTCTTGGCTCTTAATATTTTCTTAAATTTTTACCTTCTATCTGAAAGTGAAGAAAATAAGACTGCCCTAGGGCTAACTTCATGATGTCAAATTCAGGCTTACTTTATATTCTTTCATTCCTAGTTTCTCAGAATTGACAAATATATCCAGGAACAGGACCCTCCAAAATAAGAAAAGGTAAAGAAGGGTGGCCATTATCACAGATGAATATATGGGACAAATAATATAATAAAATGTGGCCATGACCATGGATTTAAACTAGGAATTAGAAACTAGTTATGAAAACTAAAAGCGTAAGCACAGAATGTGAACAAGGTGGCACGTGGGTTTCGTTTCTTTGTTTTGTCTTGTTTTGAATTTGTTTTTTTTTCTGTTTAACAGCTTTCCTTGTGACAATTTTCTATCAAGTACAGTCACGGCTGTACAATTTTTTTTTTCCTCATTAGATAAGTAGACCAGATAAAGTACGTGCCTTTAGGGTTTGGTTCATCAGTTTTGACAATAGATACAGTCTCAGTTATGAGGAAGAGTGATGTGCTAATGGGCAGACGTATTCAACCAATGAAAAAATAATACCCGCCCCTTCTAGCCCAGAGGGTTTCCATGGGAATCCTGTCTATATTAGCTTTGGCACAGACGTGTGGCTATTTTTAGAGGTTTTGAAAGCAACTAAGAATGCCTTTCACTTTTATTCCAAAGCTGATCTGGTATCTATGATTATGAACCCTCTCATCCCATTCACATACTGCCCCCCTCTACCCCGCCCCACTCACTCCTGAAAAAACAATTGTATTCAGCTTTAACTTGGGTGCAGCTCAAAATCAAAAGCCAAGTCAAAGCCAAGTCACTGGCTCTTTTTCCACACTGTTCAGGTGCTGACAAGCCTGTCTTTTTAATTAGCTCTAATTGCTCTTAAAACTTTACCCAAGAGACCTTGCTACATTGTGTATTAGACCCAAATCTGGAGGCTAATGTTGCTCTTCCAACAAGAGCCTTTCTTGGTACAGCATAAATTACTGGACATGGTTTATTAACAAAAATTACCAAGTATAGACAAAGTCCAACAGGAGCACACCCTCATTGTGAAGAAAAAGTCTGTCATCTGGAAAAAGGTTTCTTTGAGTTTCTCATGAAATTATTTGCTGAGAGGAGTTCTGCATCATTCTGGGACAGGAATGCTGAGTGTTTCAGTCTGCTCGGTTCAGCAACAGCTATGCTTCGCTTCGCCCCTTCACCCTCTTTGTAATGTTTGTCTCATCTGCACGTCTTATCTACTTCCTTCCCTTTTCATCTTACTAGATTTTTAAGTCCCATAGGCATTTCAATTTGAAAAAAGACTGGAGCGTATGTGTGCGAAGCTTTATATAGTGTGCTTCTTTTGCATTGCTTCTTTTAATGTGATTTAAAAATGTATAAGTTTAGTTTTCAGCAGTATTTAATACTATCTGTGGGTATATTTAGCTAGTAGTTTCCCCTCTAGGGTGGAGCTATCTCTTGAGGAGTGGCTCATTAGCAGGGTGACCTGTGGCTTTGTATTTTCATCAAAAACATATTTTGAGAATAAAAGGGGTATAAAACTGGGACTGTACCAGGTAAACTGAGAGGCATAAGGAAGCAGTCCTCCGTGTATGTATAGGTAAAACCTGGGCAACACTTCCACTAGAAATAATTATTTCAGAATACTCAGCTGCATAACCGTCATTCTATTGAGGAGCTAAATAAAAATGGAAGGAGGCAGACTATTATTATATGCGGTTGAACTTAGATATGCTCCTCCTTTAAACTTAGCCACGGTCAGCTTGAACTGATCATTCTGTTTCCTGCCATAATTATGTTTGCTTATAACTGGAGTGGGAGAGACTGACAGCCTTGGAGCAAAGGAAATTTGCTTGCGTAAGATTTATGTCTTTTGACCTCAGATTTACAGCTTCAAAATTTATGGATCAGTGTTTCGGTTTAGACCATATCTCTTCACATTCTCAGATCTTAATGAGGAGATCATTTACCTCCAAAGGATTTTATGCAGTTCGAATTGCTGTTAGTACTGGTTGTGTCCTGGACAGCCAGGCTTATCTGAAATGAGAAACATCATGTAGCACCTTTGACTTTTTAGAAAGCTCTTGAAAGCCACAGATACCCTTCCCTACTTACTAAACCTCTAGTTTCAATGGATTCTTTCTTGTAATTATTCATGTTGAAATTTCTAGCCATTCTGGGAGATTTATTATTTTTAAACAATTTTATTTGAGTATAGTTGACACACAATGTTACACTGGTGTCAGGTGTACAACATAATGATTCAACCTCTGTATACATTATGCTATGCTCACCACTAGCGTAGCTTCCCCCACACAATGCTATTATAACTGGGTGATGTGTTTTAGTAACCTCTTCTTCCCAACATACTAAATAATCCCTTTGGTTGTGTTTTTAGATCAACCAAGTTAGTAAGAACTCTGGACAGGGCCTAGCTCTGACACACCTCTTTCTTAGAGATCCACAATTTACTATTTCTGTATAATGGTAAACTAATGGAAATAATAAAATATAAATAAATATGCAACACAAAGGGCACAATCTAAGTGAGTATACTCAAAGATGACTAGAGGCAGTAACTAAATATGTTACAATTGCCGACTCCCATTTTTATTCCTTTACTTGTTCCTCTTCTCACACTTTTCCTAATTCGCAGCTGGTGATGTCAAAGGCTTTTTGCTGTATACTGGCTCTCAGCTCAGGCTTCACTTCTCTACTCTGTCTTGAATTCTGGTTTGACCTAAGCTCTTTGTAGTTAGGTAACTGTTGATGACAAAAGGAGAAAACTTACACCTGTCATCTCAAACCCTCCCCTGGGTTGTCTGTGGGCTACAGATTTGATAGTTATGCTTTTTCACAAAATCACTAAAATCTTCTAATAAAAATGTCTTAAAAACCTAAAAAACAAATACATAGAAAAATAAAATAAGAATAGTTCTAAAATATCATAGTTTTAAAGTGTATTCATATGAGCAACAAAATAGAAAGGTACCTACTAACGGGAGAAACGGGAGCAGGGAGAGGTAAGTGAATCCCATATGGAATTCCACATTCTTAAAAGTGAACAGGAAAAGATCAATTTTTTTTTTTAATTTTTTTTCAACGTTTATTTATTTTTGGGACAGAGAGAGACAGAGCATGAACGGGCGAGGGGCAGAGAGAGAGGGAGACACAGAATCGGAAACAGGCTCCAGGCTCCGGGCCATCAGCCCAGAGCCCGACGCGGGGCTCGAACTCACGGACCGCGAGATCGTGACCTGGCTGAAGCCTGACGCTCAACCGACTGCGCCACCCAGGCGCCCCGGAAAAGATCAATTTTGAGGTCACAGTCTAGTGAACAGTATCATGGAACTGAGAAGAAGGGATTGTTTTACATATTTTCCTCCTGAGGTGATCTCCATCCTCCTGCTTTCCTTCCTCTGGCTGCATGGGAGACCTCTGGACATTCTGAAGACTTGTGCATGCCTCTTGCAGCTCTTATACTAGGTAGCTCTGTTTTCTTGCATTTGTGCTGAGTTTCCATCATCCCCTTACCAAACTGGAAGTCACTTGAGAGCAGAGAGACTATGCTATTGCAGCCATGAAGTACCTGATCTGTGCCTAGCAAATAAATATTTCTTGAATTACTTGGACCCAAATGCTAAACTCCTCAAACTCCAAAAGGAGCTTATTGATATGGCTTGTAACTTCATAATTAACTTGGTTTATTTTCTTCTGTTCTTAGACATGGATTTAAATTGGGGCACCTGGGTGGCACAGTCGGTTAAGCATCTGACTTCAGCTCAAGTCACGATCTCACTGTTAGATCCCCTGTGAGTTAGAGCCCCGAGTGGGGCTCTGTGCTGACAACTCGGAACCTGGAGACTGCTCTGGATTCTGTGTCTCCCTCTCTGCCCCTCCCTTGCTCACGCTTTGTCTCTGTGTCTGTCTCTCTCTCTCTAAAATAAATAAACATTAAAAACAACTAAAAAAAGAAATGGATTTAAGTCAAATGTTAATTTCCTAATCATATCAATTTTCCATGGTGGAAAATTCTAAAAAGTAAACTAATAAAGACCTGTTTATAAAGGATGTATATATTTTCCTTAAAAGAAGGCTTAAGCGCACACTGATTAGGTAGTGCTATGCGATTAGAATTTTCCTGGGGTGCCTTACTTGCTAATCTATACTTCATCATTCATGATTGCTATGATTCAATCTGATTCACATTTTTTTAAAGGCTAACATATGAGTGCACTACATGAAAAACTCAGTTTGAATGCTCTATTACAGCCCAGTGTCTTTTTATATTAATCCATAGGCAATATTAAATTTCTTCACAACCTTTCATCCCAGCATAAATGAAGATGACATTATTTTGTGGGTATTTACATTATTCTTTATATTTGAATTGCTATATTACATTCCATACATCTGGAAGGCAGCTTTCCTTATTATACAGAAGCTGACTTTAATTCTGATATAATAATGTATACATATTTTAAAAGAATCCTGAAATTTAGGCTTTTGTATATAGTCTAGATTCAAAGGAATCAAAAATAACTATTTTTTATAAGTGGATTTAATTTATTTGTGTCAAGTATGTATATATAAATTATTTGAGAACATATGTACAGGGGGTGATAAATTTGTTTCACAGATCACTTGGTTATTAATCTGATATACAAAATTTATACAAATGAAAAAAATATATATATTAGTACATAGTACTGTATTAAAGTACAATGTAATGAATAGGAATTTAGGCAAATCACAAGGTTAATCTCAGTCCATGCCATCTCCTCCAAACACCTCCTAATCTTGAGCCATGGAATTTATAGCACTTTCACAATCACTGCTTTTTGGAAATGATTCTAGAAATAAAATCTTATATAGAAATAGACGCTTTGGGGTCATGCTAAATAATCTCTAAAATAAAAATTTCCAAGGAGCTAATAGTGACATATATCCTTCTGAATAATAAACAACTAATATAAGATACCACAGAGCAATATAGACTCTACCCTAAAATACATATACAGTAGAGTTCCAAAATGGTTTGAGCTATTTCAAATCCAAAACTAATTACCAGCTTTTTAAATTTAAGACATTTAAAGAGAAGGCCTACTTCAACACAGGAGGTAGATGATGTAGAAAACCATGAGAGTGTTGCTCTCCTCTATCACTAAACAAATGCCAGATGATATACAAAACCACAACTTTCCTTAATGTAAGACAACCAAGTAAAATGAATTCCAAAGAGTGACAAGTTTCTTTAAAAGGGACACACAAGTATTTTATCTTTGGCAAAGCATGGAAGAAAGAAGGAGTGATGGTATAGAGGAGTAAGAAGAAATTAGGACAAGCATGAACTAACAGAACTCCAGGCACAGGGGATTCCACATTTGCTCATATAAACTTTTGTCCATGGGCCTCCATTAGGTGCTCATGACAAAGATTGGGAACAGGAACAGAGAAAGGGCCCTGCTGTGGCAGAAGTATGCAGAAGGTGACCAGATGCTGAGGGATAGCCATGAAGCCAACAAATCTATGCCATAAGAAAAGTAAAGGAGGTTCTTTAGATAGAATGCATAAGATACCAGATGGAATTTGTAGTTATACAAATAAATAAACAGCACTGGAAATGGAAAAAATAAAGGTACATATGAAGATTTTTTTTCTCACCTTTAATCACTTATATAGATTACATGGCTTCCTAAAGCAAAAATAGTAACAATGTATTGCGAGGTTATCTAAAGAAGTGAAATGGATGATAACAACAACACAAAAGATGGGAAGGAGTAAATATAATATGTGTTGTAAGGTTCTCACACTACAGATAAAATGGTGTAAAAATACTTGAAGGTACACTGCTAAGTTAAAGATGTAAATTGTAAACCCCAGAACAACTACTAAAAAAAATTTAAAAGAGGAACAAAAACAATAGGCCAATAATAGGGATAAAATAGAATCATAAAAAAAAAAAAAAAAAAACTTTAATTAATCCAAAGTCAGGAAAAGAAGAAAAAGAAAAAAAGAACACATGGAATCAATAGAAAACAACTAGTGATATAATATATTTAAACCTATCATGAAAATAATCACATTAAATGTAAATGCTCTAAATGCATTAAGGGACCAAAACTGTCAACATGAATTAAAGAAAGTCCCAACTATATGATGTGTACAAAAGCACACTTTATTTTATTTTTTTAAGTTTATTTGTTTATTCTGGGAGAGACAGAGACAGGGTGAGTGGGGTAGGGGCAAAGAGAGGGCAAACAGAGAATCCCAAGCAGTCTCCCCACTGTCAGCGCAGAGCTGGATACAGGGCTCGAGCTCACAAAACCATGAATGGGATCATGACCTGAGCCAAAACCAAGTGTCGGACGGATGCCTAACCAACTGGGCCATGCAGGCTCCCCAAAAGCACACTTTAAATACAGAGACACAGACAGGTTAAAAATTAAAGGATGAAAAAATACATCACATAATCACCAATCAACAGAAAACTGGAGTAGCTATATTAATTTAAAAAAGAGTAGATTTAGAGCAAGAAGTATTAAAGGAATAAGAGTGACCTCATGTATGATGAAGAGGTTCATTTTTCAAGAATTTATAAAAACCTGAATGTACTTAACTACATAGCTTCAAAATATGTGAAGCAAAAACTGATAGAACTGAAAGAAGGGAAGACTTCACAGTTACCAGTGGAGATGGCCACACTCCTCTCAGCAATCTATACAAGTAGATAAAAATTCAACAGGGATACAGAAGATTGGAACAATACTATCAACCAAAGTTACCTAACTGACATGTATGCAATAGTCCCCTAATCAAGAGAATTAACTTTTTTTTCCATGTGTACATTGAACACTCACCAATAGTCATATTCTAGGCCATGAAGCAAATGTGAACAAATTTTAAAGATTTGAAATCCTATAAAGCAGAATTTCTTAAACTTGCCACTATTGACATTTGGAGCCAAATCATTTCTTTTGTTGTGGGGGAGATTTCTTGTGTAATTTAGCAACATTCTAAGCTGCTACACACTAGATGCCAGTAGCAAATCCTCCCCGTCCTAAGAAAAACAAAAAACATGTCTCTAGATATTACCAAATGTCTCCTGGGGAACAAAACTGTCCCCAGTTAAGAATCACTGATATAAAATATATTCTATATTTTAACAAATCAAATTCAGTGGTGTGAAAAAATAATACCTTAGGCCAAAGTGAGTTTATCCCAGAAATGCCAGATCGATTCAATATTCAGCTGACCAAAACCAATACTAATAAAAATATAATCATTTCAATAGATATGGAAACAACATTTGACAAAATTCAGGATCCATTCATAATCCTCAGTAAACTAGAAATAAGGAAGAAACTTCTTCAACTTGATAAAGGACACTCACAACAAACCTACGATTAACGTTACATTTGTGGTGAAAGAAAAAATGTTTTCACCTAAGGTCAAAAACGTGCAAGACTGTTCTCTGTTCTCACTATTATAATGCCAATAGGCGGAGTGAAAATATAGGTCTAATAAAAATCTCTTCCATTCTGAATTTTTAAAGAACTAATATAGTCAATAATAAAAACAAAGAAGCCATTTTTTTAAATGGGCAACAATGGGTGGTAAATAACATATGCAAAAATGTTCACCATCATTAGGTTAATGCATCATTAGAGAAATGCAAATTAAAACTATAATAAGATATTATTATATAACAATTAGAAGAGTTAAAATTTTTAAAGCTGTTGCTACCAAGTCCTGGTTTAGGTTTTGAGCAACTGAAACTTTGAAAAAATAGTTGACAGTTTCTTATAAAGCTAAGCACACACTTACCATAAAAACCAGAATTCCCTCTCCTACATATTTACCCAAGTAAAACACAAAGACCTATATGAGGATGCTTAATACAGTTTTACCATATCACCAAAACCTAGAAATACATTAGTATCTGACATGGCGTTTTGTAGAACATTCAGAGGGAAAACACCCCTAAATAAAGCTAACTGCATATAGAGATGCTAATTACGAACTCTGCTCTATTCATGAATTCAGTATCAGAAAAAAGAAAGATTAAAACCAAAAATTAGGTTTCTACCACTATTTCTACCCCCAAATCTCAAAGTTTCCTCCTATTATCCTACATATTTTAATGTTTGACATCCTTTGTGTGTTGTAACAAAAAATAAGAACTTTTCTTAGATGAAAGTGATTTTTTTTTAGCAGGTAAGAATTGCACTAAATTCTATTTATTAATTTATAAATAACATTCAAACATTCACAATGGGTATATAGTTTTCCTGTCTCTTCAGAAAGTATTCTTCTAGAATCTAGAAGAATCTAGATCAATTGATTCTTTGTTTCCTGTCTTTGGTCACTGCATGTGTTTGCTATGCTGTGTTTCTAATAAAGCCACATTTTAAATGAGAGCAGTATAGAAAACTAGAAACTTAATATTACAGGTTACTGGGGACAGATACAGCGTTGGAATAGCCTAGGCCAGTTCCCTATTTTACATATACTGGCTATTCCAGTTTGTCAGTTTAAACCATGTGCAACTTAGAATGTATCACTTCAGGAGGGTGTGGAGATCCTATATATGCAATGGACTGTGTAGTGAGCACACAAGATATAACCTGGAGACTCATATAACTGATGTTGATTTTGAAGATGAGTGCTCATATCAATGGGTGGAGCAGAGCCAGAGTGAAACTAAGATGTTCTTTAACACCCTGGTTTTTATTTCCAAGCTCATTTGCTTTGAGATATAGCCAATAAAAAAAAAAGAAGAAGAAAAAAAAAATAGAGAAAGCTGTTTTCTTTGCCTAAAATCCTCTCAGCTCTTTTACCTGTTAGCTCCTTTTCATCTTTAGGTCTTAGCTTAAATGCCTGAGGCCATTAGTCCTGCCCCAGGATCAAGTTCTTCCTCTTAGGCACTTCCTACTTACCCAGTACTGTCTTGATTTTAGTGAAGCAATTCGTTTGTAATTAGTGTTGTTTTTGTTTTTGTTTTTTAATCTGTCTCCCAACTCAAATATAAGCTCAAATCAAAACCCGAGCAAACTAAAAGCAAACAATATACTTTGAATTCCAGCACTATCATTTACTTGTTAATGATTTGGGGGAAATTTATATAAAATATTCTGGCCATAATTCATCCTTAAAATGAGTCTAGTAGCAATTATGACATAGAGGTATGTAATGTGCCTCACAATGTGCTCAGGTGGTCAAAAAAATTGTAAAATCAATCCATTGCTTTTTGCACTAAATCATAGCGATGCTTCGCTCAATCTTATGTTACATTTTAAGAGTTTCTTTGCATAAGACAAGTCAAGGATGAATTTATGACATTGGTGACATTTGACGGTTATTGTTTTTCGAAAACAATAATTTTAAGTGATTCAAACTATTTGATGCTTTTGTATCCTAAATATGTATATTTTCTTACATTTCTCTTTTTTACAACCAATGTGAATGTGACTGGGTAACAGAAAATCTCACCAAACTCACCGATAATTCTTTCTTGGTCCTTCATTGCCCGTAAGAATAGTCTTTAACTCTATAGCATGTCATTCAAGCCTTCTCATCTGGCTTCAACCAACATTTTCAACCCTTTTTTCCACACTGAGCCCAAATCATATCAGATGATTCATTACCTAAATGTACCCTGTACTTTCATGAGTCCATGCCTTGGCTCACCCTGTACCCTGTCCTTTGGAATTACCTTTCAACATTTTCATTAAAAACATTGTCTATCACTTACAACCCAGTTCTAACGTTTTTTCTTACTGTCCTTCTATGCCTTTCCCTCCCCACTATGCCTTTGGATAGCCCTTCTTGTCTTAAAGCTAATTTGGGGCAGGATTTTCTACTGAGCTACTTGCATACTTCTTAATGGTAAAAACCATATGTTAGCTTTTGTATTTCACTACTAGCTCCATCAAAGCAAACATCTAAAATAACATCTTGGTCAACTGGAATACTCTGAAGATATTTTTGAGTAACAAAAGTTGATGAAACTCACTAAATTATACGTTGAAGAGTTAGAATGAAGGACTGGTTCTTTTTTTAGGGTGTTATAATTAGGTAAAATGATTTATTCTGGGCAAGTTATAACCTTTTAGCATCAGTAGCAACCAGCTAGCATTAGTAGATTTCCTTATAAGATACAAAATCAGTGTAAGTGTGACCAAATGGATCAGGCAGTTTTATTATATATCTATTTAATTCAAAGCATTTTAACTTCAAATTCGGTGATTTTAATGTATCAGAGGATATTTGATCATATAGTGTAACTTTGCATTCTGAAATGTTAGTGTTGTGGTTTTTAATTTTATTTATTTATTTAACTTAAATTTTAGTTAGTTAACATATAGTACAACATTGGCTTCAGGAGTAGAATTCAGTGATTCACCACTTACATACAACACCCAGTGCTCATCACAACAAGTGCTCTCCTTAGTACCCATCACCCATCTCCCACCCACTTCCCTCTGTCAATGCATAGTTTGTTCTCTATCATTAAGAGTCTCTTGTGGTTTGTTTCCCTCTTTTCTCTCTCCCCTCCCCACTTTCCATATGTTCATAAGTTTTGTTTCTTAAATTCCACATATGAATGAAGTCATATGGTACTGGTCTTTCTCTGATTGGCTTATTTCACTTAGCATAATACATTCTAGCTCCATCCATGTCATTGCAAATGGCAAGATTTCATTCTTTTTGATGACTGAGAAATATTTCATTGTATATATATACCACATTAGTGTTGTGGGGTTTTTTAATCAAATGGACTTAAAATGTATCATACTGTGGCAACATGAAAAATCACTTCAACTTCAATAAAAACTCATCATTTTTCTATAACTCAGTCCGATCAAAATCTACCATCACCTGATTTTATTGCTTATAAAATTAATAAATCCCAAAATACATTGATAATTCACTAAGAGCTATCAGACTCCTGAGTAAACTTTTAGTAGTACTAAGTTTCCAAACCTACTGTACTGAAATAAGATATTTTCTGAAAACTCAAAATGACATTGAAATTGATTTCTGGTAAATCTTTACTGCTAAATAATTAATACCTAATCATATCAGACTTCATAAATTATTTATTTCCAGGGCACTCTTTCTCACCGGTTAGACGTAGTGCATTTGAATTCACAAAACACCTTATGAAATGCATTTGGAAGTCCTTTTCAAAGTTTGTGAATGACTCACATTGTATTCAGGTTATTTGCTTTTTTGTCACTCGTGTTTCTCCATTTGTAAGAAGTACGTAAAATTTGCCATTTGCTATTTTGGACAGCATTTTGATACCAAGATATACAGACCAAAGTTTTATGGAATTTAAATCCATGTTCTTTGCATTTAAGTTTTAAAATGATAAACAATGAGGTAATTATAGATCTCAAAAAACAGTTTTGCTTTTTTTGGAAGTGTCGTCAACTGCAATTATAATTTGACCACGAATGGTGGGAGCTTCCTTGACAGGCTACATTAATTTATACGTTTGCTTTTAATTAGATAATGCTTTCTGAAGAAATAAATTTACAAAATATCCTGTGAAAAGAATAACCAAATGCTTCAATGGTTATGTCAAAACAACCCGGGGCGCCTGGGTGGCGCAGTCCGTTAAGCGTCCGACTTCAGCCAGGTCACGATCTCGCGGTCCGTGAGTTCGAGCCCCGCGTCAGGCTCTGGGCTGATGGCTCAGAGCCTGGAGCCTGTTTCCGATTCTGTGTCTCCCTCTCTCTCTGCCCCTCCCCTGTTCATGCTCTGTCTCTCTCTGTCCCAAAAATAAATAAACGTTGAAAAAAATTAAAAAAAAAAAAAAACAACCCTAAATTGATTATCTAAGTGGAAATAAAAATATTTTAAAAATATTGTCAATGACTGTTCAAGTATCAGTGACTGTTCCCTATGTGGACTTTTTTGCATATTGTATTTTTCCATTCACATACCTATGTTTGGACCATTTCCCTGCCATTTTCTGTGGAATGGAAAGCAGAGCATGGCAGGAGAAATAAAATCTAATGAAGTTCAAATCCTTCCTTTTGGCTACTTGTGAGCAATTGGAGGAAGAGGTGTAGAGGAAGTTTTAATAGCAGGTACTAAAGTTTACAGAATATTAATGATTTTAATTTGCCCACATTATTCCATGAATAGTGGTAGCTGAGGATTAAGTGACTGACCAATGGCATGAAAGTGTATTTTTAAATGAGAATAATTCCTACCCCCAACTAATAAACAAACAGTAAGTAGAAACATCTCACAACCAGGTGGCTTTAAATTATAAACAAAAAACACCCTTTCTAATTGGCTGGTTAAATTAGTATTCTGTTTGAACTTTTAACAGAACCTCAATGTAAATATCAGAATGAGGACTTGCCTTTAAATGAAAATGCTTTAGAGTTGAGAATTCTTTCTGTAGTTTATTCAAACTTCTCTGAATTGTAAGGTTCTGTCATGGCAATGAGCAGTGAGGAGAAATATGAGAAGGAAGAAAATAAATATGTAATTTAGAATTTGTTTAAGATCCAAGAGTTAACTCCCTTTATTCAAGAAAGTTGAGTCATGGGGAAACCACAGGTGGTCAGGGAGTGGGTGAACCACGACACATCTGTTTCTCATAAAACCCGACTGTGCCATTCTAGAGCCTTCACTTTTTCTGAATGAAATACATTCATGTGTGAACATGTCAAACCTCGTGCAGGGAAAAATACTAATTTTCCCTGGCATAACATGTACTTATGATTTGCCTAAATGCAATACATGGGCCTTCTTGCTCCCTCTAAATATTCACCACTTATGTTCACCAAGCTTTCCTAGCAAGTTTGTGGTCTCACAGGGGCTGATTTTTCTAATATACTGTGTTCTCCATTATGAAAATCTGTTTACAAGCTCTTCAGGAACATTTGCCTGATTTAATGAGATTTCCACCCAAAGTAATTACTAAATGCATTTTTATTAGTATGGGCCTCATATCTCCTGATGAAGGTACAAACAACAGCTAAAAACTGAAACCATGAGAGTAAGGTGTAGGAATTTAGTAATGTCTTGGTTATTATAGTTGAACTTAAAGTAATCAGTGCTTCTCAAATTTCAATGTACATTCAAATCACTCAAGGATCTCATTAAAATGCAAATTCTGAGTCAGTAGGTCTGGGCTCAAGAATTTTATTTATAATAGGCTGCCAAGTAATGCCCTAACAAGCTCTTGGTCTATAAAACAATTCTTGAATAAAGAGGACGCTAGGGACTGTTCCTTTACAGGAAGGTTACAATCAACTGGATGATATGGAAGCGAGGCTGGGTTTATCTCCACTTGACTCTATCTCTTTTCCTAGTTTTTGTTGAGTATTTGCACTTAGAAAAATGTTGAGATAAAAACAATTGCACATCAACTGTATCAAAGTTCATGGACAGCAACTACTTTCCGAACCCACCATCATTCCCCTTCTTTGTCTTTGCTCTTTCCAAGGTCCTCAGGTCCATTTTATTCCTAAGAGGCTGTCTTATACTTTTATAGAAATGTGTAGACTAGACACTGAAAAGACTAAGGATTTTCTAATGTAGAATTTTTCTAAGGAAACAGTGATGTGAAGTGATTGTCCCGCTGCACTACAATTTGGAAGAGTTGACCCTTTACTTACTCCCATCTCTCTCTGCTTAAGGGAAAGTCACTTCTTTCCTTGTAAACTGGTAAGATCTTACTCTACCAATTTAACAACTCTGTTGATGGTTTCCAATAAGTTTTTATTATGTAGGAAAGCATTTGGAAAACATTTTTAAAAGCCTTATATAAATATAAGTTATTATTGAGTCACCTGGGTGGCTCAGTCGGTTCAACGTCTGACTTTGGCTCAGGTCATGATCTCACTCACAGTTTGTGGGTTCAAGCCCCACGTCGGGCTCTGTGCTGATAGCTCAGAACCTGGAGCCTGCTTTGGATTCTGTCTCTCTCTGCCCCTCCCCCACTGTGCTTGTTTGCTCTCTCTCAAAAAGAAATAAATAAACATTAAAAAATTTTTAAATATGTTATTATTTTGAGATACACAAACAATGGGAATTCATGTGCTATGTAACTGACTGAAGTGTAATATCATTGAGAACAAGAATTATGTTATACTTCCATTTTTAAGACCTTGTATCTTAATTCATGTAGTCCAAAGCTAGGTATCATAATAGTCTAAAAAAAATTCAGATGATGAATAAATTGATTTACTGAAAATAAAATGAAGTTGTATTATTTAATGCTGACATTTGAGCCTGTTGTTTAACCTGCCATTGTGAAAGAGAGGGTATTTAAACTAGCCCAGAGGCTCTGTTTTTGTGTCATGGGCCATTCTGGCAGTCCATGAAGTCTGTAGAGCCATTTTTCTTTTAATGCATAAAATAAAGACATTACAATGAAAACCAATTATAAAAATAGTTAACAAAATATTAAAATAATTATTAATACAAAAAAATAAGGTATAGCATTATGTGTTGGAGCTAACATAATTTTGAAATAGTGATGGGTACATAGGATATGAGATATTTTAAATAATTGAGATGCAATTCAAAAATAATCTATGATTTCTTTTTTTTTTTTTTTTAATTTTTTTTTTCAACGTTTTTTATTTTTGGGACAGAGAGAGACAGAGCATGAACGGGGGAGGGGCAGAGAGAGAGGGAGACACGGAATCGGAAACAGGCTCCAGGCTCTGAGCCATCAGCCCAGAGCCTGACACGCGGCTGGAACTCACGGACCACGAGATCGTGACCTGGCTGAAGTCGGACGCTTAACCGACTGCGCCACCCAGGCGCCCCAATAATCTATGATTTCTATTGGTGGCCAATAATACAATAGTTTGTTGCTTACATTTATAATTAAGAAGATATCAAATATCACAGTTAGTGAACATAAAAATGTATCTTTTTCTATCCAAGTTCTGGACCTTAAGGTCATGAACCCTTAAGCTAAGGACAAGTATTAGAATTACAAAATAATATAATCCTTAAGAGATCTCAAAATCCACACCCTATCTCCTTCTAGGCACGGTTTACAATACAACATATCATCTTTTGTTACTATAAGTAAAATGATTTGCAGTTCTGCCAGGTAGAATCAAGTCATTTTATTACTTTGGGCAATTACTATAGGTATATGTAATACATGGTATGTATTAGTTTCAAAGAGTATAATATAAAAAGGATGCTGCATTGGATCTCAATTTGTAATCTAAAATGGAAATTTCTAACTTTTTCTTTATTCTTATACTCAAAATTATATTAACATTACTTTGAAGGAAAAGATGGTGCTCCAAGATTCTGCTTAGATTTTTAAAAAGCACTTAGCTAAATTTGTCCAGTGTAGTTGTTGAAGAGGAAGAAGGAAAAACAAGTCTAAGTATCTCTATTAAAAGCAGTGCAAACTTTGTTTTCTTTCACCATTGCTGCAGATTTAGTTCAATGACAGCTACCATTAGTATCTGTCAGCAGATCCCTGACAGAGGGGGGAAACAGTGACTCACCCTTGATCATTGGCATGTCTACTCTGGTTCGTCTGAACTGTCTCCCAATGCTTTTAGAAACAAGGTAAAAGTTTGACAAGTCCCACTGAGAGAATCAAGAGAAAGAGAAGAGTTGTTATCAAGGAACCAGGTCTTAGGGCAAGTAAACAATAATGCAGAATTTTAAATAAACTGGCAATCAGAAACAAAGGGAATGATCTTGGTGAAATTAGTCTATGTCATGCATTTGGGGGCTGGGAGCAGAGGTATTCCACAGAATTTTCCCACAAAATTACAGAGAAGTTTCAATAATGTCATCGTTGTGGGTTAAATTATACCCCCACCCCCCTGCAAGGATATGTTGAAATCTTAACCTACTGGACCTGTGAATATGACCTTATTGGAAATAGTCTTTGCAGATGTAATATAGTTAAGATGAGGTCACACTGGGTTACAGTTGGGCTCTAAATCCAATGACTGGTGTCTTTATAAGTAGAGAAAAAGCTGGAGAGAGAGACAGGGAGTTACACAGGGCAAGATGGAGGATAACAGCCACGTGCTGACAGAGGCAGATTGTAGCATTGACACTTAAGCCAAGGAATACCAAAGATTGCTGGGAACCACAGGAAGCTAGGTAGAGGCAAGGAAAGATTCTTCCTTGGAGTCTTCAGAGGAAATATGGCCTTCTAACGTTTTGATATCAGACTTCTGGCCTCCAGAACTATGAAAGAATAAATTTCTCTTGTTTTAAGCCACCCAGTTTATGGTAATTTGTTATGGCAGCCCTTGAAAAAGAAAAAAAACCACTTCCTTTAAAAAGAGTTGGAAATTCACTATGATTGGCATCAAGGTGACACCTAATTTCTGTCTTAAAAAGTTGCTTTAATTCCAAAGTAATATAAACTCAGTTTAAAGACAGCATGACTGCAATATTCTCATAAATATAAGGTTAAAATTTAGGAAAATTAAGTTATAAGTACCCTACCTGATCTTAGCCTTGACTCTTGCCATGACTGAATGACAATGCTGAACACTGGCAGTGGCTCCCAGAAATTGCAATGAGTGTGCAAGTTACACACATTTATTTGATTTAAACATGTAATCACTTATTGATCTGATACTACAAGAATTGCTAAGTTTGGAGAGCATGATGCAAGCAATTGACTACAGTTGACAAAAGAAGTATGGAGTACCCAATGATTCCCTAACTAATCTTTACAGTTTTAAGGAGTGATTGCACACATTGAAATGTGCATAGTTTCCAAAATTTCTGTCATTGCTAGACTTTTAAATGGTAAAGCGATAACACAAAGTGCAAGAGAAACAGACACAAAAAGCTGAGTCATTAGATTAAAAGGCCCTGATATTTTCACAAAAACAATATAAATGTATTCATTGAGAAGAGCCCCCAGATCAGAATTTCTGGAAGGAATTTTTCTTCTCTGTATTTCAGTGCATCACTTCCTCTCCAGAAATCCATGCCCCTTCTATTTTTCAATATCCTGTTCTTAACTCATGTTTCTCAAAAATCTTCCTCAGTCTAGCTGTAGGATTCCTCAGCAGGGGTGGTGTCCCTCTACCTTTCTTCATACTTTTTATCATATAGACATAGATATATAGATATTTGCACTTCCCCTCTTGTCTTACTGGGAAGTTTGTGGTGGCCATATGACTTGCTCTGGCCAATGAAATGTGAGAATTGGCATGTCATTTTGGGGAGAAAGTTTTAAGTGCCAGTGCATGATCTGCCCACATCTTTCCCTCACCTTCCCTCACCTAGTGATTGTGGAAGCACGTATTAGCATGGGGCATTCCTTAGCCTGAGTCTCATAAGATTACAATGAGCTCAACTTCTGTAGATGTGAAGCGTGTGAGGGAAATAGGCTTCCACGTTTCTTTCTTTAAATTTTTTTAACGTTTATTTATTTTTGAGACAGAGAGAGACAGAGCATGAACGGGGGGGGGGGGGGCAGAGAGAGAGGGAGACACAGAATCGGAAGCAGGCTCCAGGCTCTGAGCCGTCAGCCCAGAGCGGGGTTCGAACTCAGGGACCACAAGATCGTGACCTGAGCTGAAGTCGAACACTTAACCGACTGAGCCACCCAGGCGCCCCTAGGCTTCCACGTTTCAAGCCATTGAGATCTGGGGTTAATTTTTCTTTTGTTATTGCAGCAAAACCTAGCCTATCAGGAGAGATACAATAACAAAACTTCACACTGAATCCAATACTTTATTTCCATCTCAGTTAATACTTCTCCATAAAATAGGCATGGTTTAGATTAGAATTACCAGGTCACCAGACAGAAAGCTAAGGCTCAGTGTTATGAATCTGGTAAGAATACAAACCATAGAGTTGAATCCTGTCTAGCAGTCTTTCCTTTATAATATGCTTGTGATAGATACAACATGAATATAAGCATGGTCTTAATAGCAAGGGCAAGATCTGGATTTTAAAAGGGCATATGTTTATTGAAGAATCATACTGGTATGGTTACTACTAGAGATGTTAATAAATTGAATTTGTGAAATTGCTATTATGTTCTGTTTTCATCCATTGTGTTGTATAATAAAAAATAAAAATAAAATAGTTTTGTATTTACTACAAATTTATTTAAAAATTCAAATTATGAAGCTGCATGGTAATGTTAGATTAAGTTCCATTAAAGCTCTGTTAACATAATTAAATTACATTTTAACGACTAAAATCATAAAAAATGCTTAATAAGATTCATTATATTATTAATAATTTAATAATTATATTTAATAATATTTGGACTTTTTACCTACTTTTTATAGTAGAGAAAAACTATACCCTACAGATTACTGCTTTTATGCATACAGTTACACTTCTTTCCATACTTTGGTTTTTAAATCCTCTAATGACTATTGCTACATTTTCTAAAATCAAGAGTGCATTTCAGATCAAAACACAACTAAAGTAGTTAGAATGATCAAATATTTTTGCAGAATTTTGTGTAGAAGAGACAGAGTAGGCTTTAACCTGGACAATTTCAAGATAAAAATATTACTGGTTGGTTTCACCCTAAAAAGAATTTCATATTCCAGGTTTTGTTGACTGATATTTATCTCAAAGAAGCAAGAATATTTCAGGTTTCTCTTAGTTAGGGGCATGGAAATAAGCAGACGCCTACACTCTTTGGGTCTGAAAGTTAACCGCAGACTGGGGGCCAATCAGACAGCTGCACTCTACTGAGTACGTTATGTTCATCTCTGCGTTTGGATTTCATTTGAAGTTTCTCATGAAAATTCCAACTCAAGGGCATGGCCTCAAAAGACCACCACTGCTACTTGTTTCTAAATGTCCCTGTAGTGTCCAAACTCAGCTTATCTGCTCATTAGGAAGAGTGGTTTTTTAATAAAATCATTGAGTTCAGGTATAATATTCATTGTATTTTACCTGAAAAGTATTAATTTATATTAGTAATAAAAGCATATCACCACCAAATTATAAATATAAATAACCAGATATCAGTCCATGAGCTACCTGGAAATCTTGAGCAGATTATAGAGAACTGTGGTTATTTATATCAGATACTGCAAAGAAAGCTGATCTGTAGGACAGCTGATATAAATAGCAGTAGAAAGAGGAGCAGGGGAAGTCACATTTGTATATGTGAACAGATCAAGTAGAACTTTTGCAACCCTTATGAACTTTGAAAACTGTTTCCAAGATTGCATTACAACAGCATCTATTATACAAGGGAAGTTTTACTGCACTAAGTTTTAAGAGAAATACAAATTCTCTGGTGATCCTTGAATTGCATTGCATTAAATATTCAAATAACCTATTACAATGAAGGATACTGAAGCTATCTTCTAATCAGCCTTGCACCATTACTCCACCCCTAGGGAGATTTCATTACTCACCCCTCACCCTCACCCAGATCACTCTAGATTATTTGACAACCAAGTCTAAAATTCATTCACAGGCCAGGAACCTTCAGTTCTTCCTTACTGATAGAAGTAGTTGAGAGCCAGTGGCAGCTATGGGCTGAATGGCAAGGCATGAGGGGGTGGGATGGGAGAAGAATGGGGTGTGAGAGTGTGACACAGTTCTTTAACCAGATGGTATTAAGTTGCCCCTAAAACTAAAAGAGAAGATCATATCCTTCAGAGTTGGAGGATAATGGAGTTAGATTTGTCTGCTTTTCTAGCAACTGCCACATTTCCCATTCTTTCCTGATGTGCTCTTTAAAGATTTGCTTCAGCAAATGTGTCTTTTCAGGTTTTGTTTTTTCTGTGCATCTATAAGTATTTCTGAAGAGTTCTTTAATTCCTACTTCAGCTGCAAGGGATAAACCAAATTTCCTTTTATTTTGCAGCTTTATAGTGTATGAAGACCATAATGACATCTAAGGTTTATTTTCCCTATTCTAGTGCTCCAAAGTTTTGCTACTTAAACTGAGGTCTGTGGATCAGAAGCATCAGTACCACTTGGGAACTTGTTAGAAATGCAAATTCTCATCAACTCCATCCTGCTAACCTACATTTTAATAAGATTTCCAGATGATTCATATGATCATATATGTTTGAGAAACAATGCCCTAGGAGATATTTGGACTCTTGCTTCTGCAGCTGAGAGACTTCGTATCATGTGCCCTTGGGACTCTCTTTCACAGGCTACCTCCTGAAGGAAGTAAAAAGTCAAGAAGCACCATCCATTTCATTATACCAGTATTCCTGGTTATCTGTTACTATTCAAAAGGCCCCAGAAAAGGAGACATTGTGTGATCTCATGTGACTTTTAAGACCTTAACCATGGAGCTCCCTTTGAGAACCCATTTACTGGACAATCTTACATCCCAGTTTAAGCCAGGCAAGGTTCAACTCATTGCCAACTCAACCTTCCTGAACATCTGGACTCTTATTTCCCACCCTCAGGGAAAAGACAAGCACACCACTGCCTCCGCCCAAACTCCCATCAGAGACTCTCTTCCCTAACTTATAGATGACAAATGTCATCCTCGCCATTCTAAAGAGAAAGTCCTTTAATGTTACTTTAGGTACAAGTTTAATTATACTACAAGCCCTGGAACATGACCTCCATCATCACCAAAAATCCTGGAACAATTCCTAGGTCTCCCTCCTGAAAGATACTCAATTCCAGCATGAATTAATTCACAATTAGAGGAAATGGGAAAGGACTGGACAAGGACACAGAGCTGACAAGAGTTAGCAGCTACAATCTCTGGGGTTCTACCTGGAGTTCAAGATATAAGATGGCACCAGTAGCTTCTTGAATCTTTCAACATACAATTCTACCTCCTAGAATCTTTACTTCCTTTGCATAATTATGTTTGGAAAAATCTTCACCTGCCCTTTGATCCTCTCTCAGAATTTCATCTCCCTTATCGGCTGGGTGAACAAGGCTGTATCTTCCCAACTACCAACACTATCATAAAACTGCTGCTTATACTTGGTCTTTCATTGAGAATATCATTTTTAGCCTTTAAGGCTTGTAACGGTGCTCATCAACTCAGATGACCTCTGCAGACTGATTCATAGACTCTACTTCATAGACTACAACAGCTGCCCATGACAAATTTATCATTTGCAGAGAATTTCCAGTTACTCACTAGTTGTAGGATCAAGACAATTGATCTTGGCAGTTACTCTAAGTTTCTTTCCTCTTCTCAAAATGATTCAGGCCTGATCTCCCTCAACATCCTTCCCCAATTTGTTTCACTACTAGGTCATTCATTTCCTAAGATAAGGTCCTCTTATTCATCTAGTATTTCTAATACCTTGAACTGACAACTAAGAGGTACTCAATAGACATTTCTAAACTGAAGAAAATTGGAATGAAAAATCTAGGGTGGCTCTCTGCAGATGCTACTGTATCCAGGGAAGACATCAAAACTTATTGAGAAGGACTACTTAATAAAAATTTAGAAAAATTATTTCTTTGGTAAGTACTTCAGTATTTTGGTGGCCCATATCTGGATTTCAATCAGGTGAGACCCAGAGCAGAGAATCCAGATAAGTTGTGCCTAACACCTCACCCAAAGAAACTGTGAAACAAAAAATTTATGTTGTTTTGAGTCACTACATTTGTGGTAATTTGTTACATTGCAATAGATTACTAATACAATAGCTTAGGCTTATAGTGCTGTAAATACTCTTAAAATACAAGAGCTAATTTTATTTTTCTCATTTTATAGATTTATAGTGTATGAAGCAGACTCTGAATGACATCAATTCCGGGGACCATAAAATCATTAGTAGAAGAGCTGCTGTAAGAATTAATAGCTTCTCAGCCCCAAGTTCTCGGCTCACTGAACATACCATCTGTAGCTCTGTTGCCTTCTCTGACAGAGAAACAAATTATTTAGGGGCTATGATGTTCTTTTTTTATTTTTAAGTTTATTTTTGAGAGAGAGAGAGAGAGAGAGAGCACGAGTGGGAGAGGGGCAGAGAGAGAGGGAGACACAGACTTGGAAGCAGAGCCCGACATGGGGCTCAAACTCATGAACGGTAAGATCATAACCTGAGCCAAAGTCGGATGCTTAATTGACTGAGCAACCCAGGTGCCCATACACTGATTTTCTTTAAATGTTGTGTTTGTAAGAGAGGTGTCTATGTTAATATTCCTAAGAAAGAGTATGTTTAAAAATGAAATTTAGTAAAGCAGCAAAGGCTCAGAGTTTCTGTTAGGAAATGAAAGTTCAGAAGCAACAGGCACTCAGCAGAGTAAAACCAAAATGAGCAGTGGCAAGGCCACTGATAGAACAGGATGTGGTAAAGTTTACGTTTTTTTTCCTCTTGTGTCTTATTTATCAGTCCCATATAACACATCACAAATGGTGGCTTCAATCCTTCAGATGGAGCATTAGCGTCAGGCTTTTTCAGCAGTTACTCCATGGAATTACCCAATGATTTCTAGAATTCCCTATAATTATCCCTGATTGCAATTCTTATATTAATCCCTAATTTCTTTTTAAATATTTCAAATAGACTTTATTTTTTAGAACAGTTTTAGGTCCACATCAAAATTGAGCAGAAAGTAGAGATTTCCCATAGAGGCTTTGCTCCACACTTATACAGCCTCCCACACTGTTAACATCCCCCACCACAGTGGTACATTTGTTACAATTGATGGAACGGACACATCATTATCACCAGAAGCCCACAGTTTACATTAAAGTTCACTCTTGGTGTTGTATATTCAGTAGGTTTTGATAAATGCATAATGTCATGTATCTGTCATTACAGTAACATATAGAAGTTTCACTGCTCTAAAAATCCTTTGCTCTATTTGTCCTTTCCTCCCTGCAATCCCCAGTAACCACTGATCTTTTTGGTGTCTCCACAGTTTTGCCTTTTCCAAAATATCATATAATCGGAATCATATTGTATGTAGTCTTTTCAGATTGGCTCTTTTCACCTAGTAATATGCACTTAACTCTCCTCCATGTCTGTGTATGGCTTGGTAGCTCATTTCTTTTTAACAGTGAATAACATTCCAGTGTCTGCATGTGCTACCATTATCTACTCACCTACTGCAAGACATCTTGGTTGCCCTAATTCCTATTAAAAATATGTTTTCCTACCATGCAAGTTCTTGTAGTTTACCATGGAAAGTAATATAACAAATGCAATATAACAGCAAAAAGGAAAAAAAGGGAAGAAAAGGTAGATATTCTAAGGAATAAGTGAATTGAAAACCTTATCACTTTATTTGCATACTGTTTTGAATATACTGAAAAATCTTAAAAGGCTACAGTTGAGAACCTAAAGTTTAACATTTTAGTGTATTTATAGTCATTTAAGGAATAAAATTATATTACACATGAGAATATCTGAATTCTATAACAGAATGTAGCCTCTGAGAATTGAAAGCAGCCCCAGAACTCCTCGTCCAGGTGAGTGAAGCTTCAGGTGCCAGAGTTGTTTTGAATGTGAAGGACTTGGAGGGTCAGTGTCCTCAGTCCTCTTGCATCGACAGATTACTTTTGCCCTCTAAGGTAGTATTTGAAGCTTTTTCACCCAGATTGTAAATAATACATTTTTTGTTCTCCATCCTCCTCCTTTCCTGCTCCCCTCCCCCATCTGTCTCTTTCTTTCATAGCTCTACTACAAGACTCGCAGGATAAAAAAACACCCTCTAACACCTACCCAAGCTTTCCCTCAGGCCCCCTCAGGAAGCTGCTTCTAACTCTGATCAGTCTGGTGGCTTCCAAAAAGAAAAAAAACATCATCTATATTTTATGGAAGCCCTTTGAATCCAAAGGCAGAGCCTGTGTCTTAATCATCTTTGTGAGCCCTGTACAAACTGTACCCTTTGGGGATTATGCTTAACTCCTTACTGAGGTTCCTTAAGTCTAAAGGAGAAAAAGAGAACATGTGACCCAATTCCCCTTGAAAACATTTTAAAGTTAAAAACTAAAAAACCAAAAAAACCCACACCCAAAACAAAACAAAACAACCCAACCAAACAAAGCAAGTGATAGAGAAGGGGAGGCAAACTATAAAACAGATTCTTAACTATAGAGAACAAACCCAGGGTTGCTGGAGGGGATGTGGGGAGGGGGATGGGCTAAATGATGATGGGTTTTAAGGAGGGCACTTGTGATGAGTACTGGGTATTGTATGTAAGTGATGAATCACTTACATATATTGTACTCCCGAAACTGTTACACTGTACGTTAATTAACTGGAATTTAAATAAACAAAAACAAAAACCAAAAAAAAAAGAAGAAGAAAAACTAAACAAACCAAAGCAGTGATTTCCAGCTCAGATTTTGCTGAACAAAAGATTGTTTTAAATGATTCTAAAATCTAAAAAATAATCAAACTGCACTCACTTTATTCGCTCTATTTTCTTGTTGGTATTTTCCTTCTCCTTTCTCACTGTGCTTTGAGGAGAAAATGAAAAAAAATGCTCTCATTGTGGCAGGGATTGAAGGTTGCCTTCCTGAAATCAATTTTTCCATTCTCTCTTAGTAGCAGAATCTCTACTTGGGAGCATCCCCTTGCCCAGATAAGGAGCGGGAGGTTAAAAAAGTGAGGCTGTGGAAGACGGTTTGCTTAGCTTGGTGGTGCACATTTTTTGCCCTTCTCCTCATTCTTTGTCCTCATCCCTGAAATGTGCATATTGGTGAGAGCTTCATCAGCCATCTTGAACCACGAGGCAAACTTGAAGATGGAAACCACCTACTAAAGGTAGTAGTGGAAAAAGAAACAAGAAGACTGGATCACTGGTGTTTATGAAATTACCACACTGAGGCTGGAGTGTCAACACCCAGAACTCATGTATAGGAGAGAAAAATAAACCTTTATCTAGTTTGAAGTCATTGTTATTTGGGAGAGCTATTATATGCAGCCAAGTTTAATTGATAAAATTCTTAGATCTACTTCTAAATGACAACTGTTCTGCCTTCTGTGGCCTTTCTAAATACATTTTGCTTTTCCCATGTTGTGTGTTCAGACAAATCTGGTGGCTTTCATTGGACAGGATGACAAAAGCTAGTTAGCACCAGGTATGCTACACCTCCCACCTGTCCCCTTATTTGCACTTAAAAGTTTCATCTGCCTTCTTACTACATTATCTGTTTCTTCTAATCCAGCAGGAATCTAGATGTAGAGCTATGATTAAAACAGCTAGCAAGTCCTTCCTTCTCAGCATCACATATGTTAAGCCATACATAGAATTAGAAAGAAAAGTACTTAATCAGAAATGTATGCAAACCACATGAAGGATTTGAAAACGCTTCTAAAAGACATAAAAGACAACCTGAACAAATAGAAACACATACATGTTCTTGGATAGGAAACTCACCATAAACATACTCTTCTTCTCAAAGCTAATTTGTAAATGTAACGGCACCCGAAAGAAGTCAGTATTTTTTTTTTCCTTTGGAATGAAATACAGTTATCCTAAGGTTTATATAGAAAAATAAACAAGAACGTCCAGGAAAATTCTAGAAACAAGAATGAGGAATGAGTAATTCTACCATATAAAACATCCTAAAGCCTTAGTAATGAAACCAATACTAAACTATTACATGAATAGAGTTGTAAGCTTCAGGGAAAAAAATAAGGTTCAGAAAGAGATACCAAAAACCAGAATCTTGGTATATGATAAAAGTGGCATTTCATACTCATGGAGAAAAGATGGACTACACAGTAAGTGGTATTGAGACAACTGGGCGGCCAGATAGATAAAAAATTGGATTTCTATCCTACACATACACTAGAAAAATTTTTTTAAAGGATCCGACTAAATGTAATAAAACAAAATAGTAAAAGTACTAGCAGAAAAGTGTATGAGAATTCTTTTTATAACCTGAGAGAAAGGTTTTTCTGTTATACAAAATATAGAAGACATAAAAGAAAAATTGATAAATTAGGCCATACACTAAAGAAAAACAAATTTCTAAATAGTTTTTTAAAAACTACAAAGTCAATAAATGTGAAAAAATATTTACAATTCAAATAACCTAAAAAGGACTAATTTCCTTGGCATACATGCAGCTCCTGCAAAATACTCATTTACTCAAGATCTATTTAAGGCAATAAGACAAAATCCAACAACCCAATGAAACTTGGTCCCAGTCTAAGAACAGTTAATATAAATTTTAAAAAATACAAATAGCTCCTAAATATATGAAATCTGTTTTCCCTCATTCATAATATAAGAAATGCAACTTCATTTTTCATTTAGGAAATTGGCCAAATTCCAAGAATCTGCTAACATACTGTTGACAGGGCTATAGATAAAGAGGCCCTCTCTGTACTGTTAGTGGGAGTAATATTGTTAGAAATTCCACCAAAGGCAATTTGGTAGTTTCTTTCAAAATTACATACTCATAAACTCTTTGACTCAACATTTCCACTTTTGGGGTTTTTTTCCCTACAAATATACTAAACAATGTGCATAAAGACGGGCATACAAGATTATATATTGCAACATTATCTGTAATAGCAAAATATTTGGAACACCACAACTGTTTTTGATGGAGGACTAATTAAAAACTACGGTAGAGGCATCTAGGTGGCTCAGTCAGTTAAGTGTCTGACTTCAGCTCAGGTCATGATCTCATGGTTTGTGGGTTCAAGCCCTGCATCGGGCTCTGTGCTGACAGCTCAGAGCCTGGAGCCTGCTTTGGATTCTGTGCTTCCCTCTCTCTCTGTCCCTTCCCCCATTAGCACTCTGTCTCTCTCTGTCTCTCAAAAATAAATAAACGTTTTAAAAAAACTTCTGGCTAAAAAAACTATGGTATATCCATTAAATGAAGTAATACATAGCTCTAAAGAATGAGGGATCACTTTCTGCACTGATACGGAAAAATCTGTGAGATATGTTAAGTGAAAAAAAAGACTATTGTATAATGTTTTTGCTATACTACAATTCTGTGTAAAAGAAAGAGATGAAAACGTTCACTCTATATATCTTCATATACTTTTTGATATTGGGAGGCTCACTTTATATCTTTTATACTTTTTGATATTTGGGCAATTAAAATATATTACGTAGTCAAAAAATTAACCAAATATTTTTTTCATAAAGGAAAGAATATGTATACATAACATTGAGACCTTTACAAATCTGGAGACCTGTGTGATTACGTCCTAGAAGATATCATATTAAAGTAGTATAAAAAATGCCAAAAATAAATTGAAAAAAGGAGTGTTTTCTTTCCTTGTCTCAAAAATCTTGATGCTTCTGAATACATTCAACAAGGCAAAAGTTGATACAACATCCTTTCCTACTTAGCTAATTCCCAGGGAGCAGAATCAGTACCTAATAAAGAGATATTCCCTTCCTCCAGGGTAGTGAGACCTGGCAACATTTGTCCAGTGGGATTTCAGAATTACTATGGACCAGTGATGACAATGTGCCTCTCACTGTCACTTTTTTTGAATGGACTGTTCATTGTGGCTATCCTGTCCCCATTTCACAATTATGTGTTGGGAGAATGTTTCTTATGGGGCAGGATTAGACAATTTGTCTTTGAAATTCACAAGTCTTCAGATGAGGAAAAGCTGCATCTAGAACTGATATAAATCATAAAATCCTGGACTTTGAACCTGACTCCATAAATTAATGATAATTCTGGGATGTTTGGGGAAAGGAGATTATTAGAATGAAGGTATTTTGTGTGTGGAAGGCACGTAATTGTGATCTAGAATGTAAAGCATGGCGAACTGCATCGTTATTACCAATTCCCAACTTTTCCCCATAGCTATGCCATATGCCACGCGATTGTTCAGAACCTCCCACTAGAATCAAAGCATATTTTCTTTCCTCTTTGGTGTTAGGCTTGGCAATGTGATTTGCTTTGACAAGCAGAATGTTAGTGGAAGTACATAAGTACAGGGTTAAAATGTTCTTGGCTTGTTGGACTTTGGCACATTTGTGCTGCCTTTTACCATAAGAAGACAATGCCTCACATAGCTTCTGATCCAAGGAAGATGGAAGAAAGATACAATTGACCTAAATCAAACATGCAACTGAAAGCCAAGCCTAGTTAAGGGCAGTTTGTAACAGCAAAATTTGAACCGGCCCCAACCGATGCATGAGAAAGAAATAAATGCTTCCTGAATGCTCCCGGGGATTAGATAATCTATTATCCAGTATTATTGTGGTAACAGCTAATATCTAATTAATACCAATCTGAAGTATGAAGCTAATATCTAATTAATACCAATCTGAAGTATGAAGAATTACTGAGGGAATAAAAGTTGCTAGAAATTGATTCCAACTTATTTCAAGGGCAACTGTTAGGAAGTCATTGCTATTTGGTACATGTCTACAAAAGTCCAAAAAGATCCAGAAAAATTGTGAAATCAAGTGGCTGCTTCACAGAAAATAATAGGGAGTCTCTGAGAGGGAGGGGGCACTGAGTACCTAAATGCATTGAATTTACATGTAAAAATATTTTTATTTAATATTAAGAATAATGTTTGGGTAGTATACAATGAAAATCTTTTCTTTCCTTTTCTTTTTTTTTTTAACATTTATTTATTTTTGAGACAGACAGAGCATGAACGGGGGAGGGTCAGAGAGAGAGGAAGACACAGAATCCAAAACAGGCTCCAGGCTCTGAGCTGTCAGCACAGAGCCCGATGCGGGGCTTGAACTCACAGACTGCGAGATCATGACCTGAGCTGAAGTCGGACGCTTAACCGACTGAGCCACCCAGGCGCCCCTATACAATGAAAATCTTAAACAAAAACTGGAAATCATTACCTCAGAGATGGGCTTAATGTTTTCCCATAAATCTTGATCAAAATAAAAAGTAGAAATCTCCAGCCCATGAGCTAAAACTGACTCTATGTGAGATGTTACTGCTCAGAACAGTTAATGGCTCATCCCTGCTGCCCCTTGGCAGGTTATACTAAGATCCTGCTGTGTTCCAATCAGCATATGGTCTATCACAGTTCAACAATGATAGTTAAAACAGCTCCATTTCAAGAAAGCTTTTCCATGTGTAAGGACTGAATTGTTATAGTAGCTAGCCAGCTGATTAATATTTTGAAAAGAAATTACTTTTCCTGCATGCCATGAGTAAGTATGATCTGAACAGCTTACCTTTAATCAACATGCCACAGAACTTAAGGCCTTAATTCTGCCTTTAGTCTCCCTTCCTCTATCTTAGGTAGGGCTGCTATTACAAATTATCATAAACTGGGTGGCTTACATGTCAGATACTTATTTCTCACAGTTTTGGAGGCTGCAGGTCTAAGATCAAGGTGCTAGAACATCCAGAGGGGCTGTTTCCTTGTTCATAGACAGCCATCTTCTCATTGTATCCTCATATGATGGACAGCAAAGAGCCAGAGTGAACTCTTATGTCTCTTCTTATAAGTGCACTGATTCCATTCAAGAGTGCTCCACCTACATAACTTGATGACCTCCCAAAAGCCCCACCTCCTAATATCACCACACTGGGGGTAAGGATTTCAACATATGTATTTTGGGAGAACACAGTCTATAACATTCTCTTAATTTTATTCCTTGCTGGTTTTTCTTTCCTTTAACCACAAGATAGAATTGAAAAGAGTATATTACATATATATATATATATAATATTTAATAATATATATTATAATATTAATATATATTTGCATTCAATAACATTTCATAATCTATTTTTCATTGCTTTCTAATCACCCTACCAGCCCCCCTTATTTGCAACTCCTACGTTGACCAATCACCTTTGACAAGAATTTTAAAAAGTGCCCTGTTTAATTTTAAGAATGAAATTTATGAAAAGAAGAAGTCATTTGTTGTGAGAAACTGACAATATTAAAAAACAAGTTTTATCCACAGTTTGTAAATGCTTTTTCTCCGATGAATTTAAGGGATAATGTTATTAAGTAAAAAACTTCTTCTTTACCAAAGTTAATATTTTTTTAGATTATGTGAGATGAGAACTTTTATATACAATGGTCCCTTTACAAATTACTTTGGAAATAGGGCATTTTTGGAAACTGTACTTAGAAAGAGATGACAATGACATATTCATTTTTCTTACATAATAAACTGATAAATTATATCTGAGTATACAAATTATTTTCACTGTAAAATTTAAATATTCTAGTCTAAAATGGGATTCTTCCTAAGAATAAAAATAACCAGGTTATACTATATTTGGTAATTAAAAATGATTCTTATAGAAATTATTTTTTCCTACTACACTTATTAAAGTCAAGCCCACTTGACTTTAGTCAAAAGTATATACTACTTTTACTACTTAAATTAATCAGTGACATCCCCACTACCCCATCCAGCAATCGATATGATCAATTCATCTTTTGGGAAACATAGGAAAAATGATTGCTACTTGAACTTCATTAAATATATTGAGTTTATACATTTTTGGAATATATATTTAAATATTAAGAGTTGATTATAATTCAGTGTTATTTTGTCACCAACTAGGTTACAATATAATTCATATTGCATTAAAAAAACTATTTGAGAAGATACCGTGGTTCCCCTACTTGCTAATTTTTTCTGTTCTTTTCTTTTTTCTTTCTTTCTTTCTTTCTTTCTTTCTTTCTTTCTTTCTTTCTTTTCTTTCTTTCTTTCTTTCTTTCTTTCTTTCTTTCTTTCTTTCTTTCTGCTATGATTTAGATTCTATTAGGTGAATTTTAAAAACAAACTGTGTTTAGGGGAAAAGCAGGGAAAATTTTTTAAGTAAAAATTCATCCTTATTTTAATACTTAAGACATCAATTTCAACATTCTTTAAGATTGTATGTAAGCCAATTTGACAATAAATAATATTTTTAATTTTTAAATAAATTTAAAAAAATAAAAAAACCAAAAAATTGAAAAAATAACATTCTTTAAGATAAGCTGTTAACTTCATAATGGATGAACTAATACATTAGGATTATATTGAGTTGTTTAAATTTGTTAAATGTAACCATGTTATAAGGTAAAACATAACTCGTATTTCTGCTCTGAAATCTATGGTAAATTAAACAATATATTTTCTATTTGGCTTCAAATACCTCTTTTTAATGAGAGAGACCCATAAAGAGAGGGCACAGATGGACATTTTGCACAAGCATGAACTGTTGCTTATTCGTGAGTAAAATCACTCTCACCAAGTCTGTAAAGTAGTATGGTTTTCATTCGGCACTGCCTCTTAATTCTCCGCCATGGCACTCGTGCACTGTGGTCAAAGAGAACACGGGGCTATAAATCTCTCAACAGGGCAAACACTTTCTATTTTGTCAGATGAAGTCTCCATTTCTCATTTTAAATTCACTTACTGTGTGTGTGTGTGTTTAAGTCTAGAGTTAGTGTCTCCTTAAGGCAAAATGAATGATTTTCCAAGGCACTGGGTCACTAAGAAGGGTTTCCAGGGAGGGCCTGAAACTACTGTGACTGCCATTTTATATTCTAGGAAGAATACACAAAAAAGGGACTATCCCACAGGATGAGGGATATTCCCAATTGTCTTTTAAATTTGATCCCTTAAATTACAAAATTAAGTCTTTGAATAAAAGTGGCCAAAGGAATAAGAGGAGGTAATCTTTCCTTGCTTTAAAAATAATAAATGACAAAGGGTGAATTCTGAGTCATCTATTTAGTACATTTCAGTACACTTTTTTTTATAGGAATTAGTTTCATTTTCCTTTCTTGCTTTTAATGAATGGCAAAAGCATTTACTACCAAATTTTCCTAGCATTCTTGTATCATATTTCCTTAGTGATATGAAGCTATTTTATAAGGCTTAAATAAAAGCAAGTAATTCCAAGTCTCTCTAAAATAATTAGAGGACAACCAGGGAGAAAATATCTATATGAAATATATAAACATGTATAGATAAAAGACGCAAATAAGCCTGAGTTTCTAAATAAGAAATCATGTCAAAAGAAACCCAATTACTTAAAAATTTTATAACATTAGCAGACAAAGGAAGTGCAGAAGATGTAATAGATCTTAATTTTAGCATAGTCGCTCATGAACTCTCATTTGAAAAATGAATTCAAATTAGCTGGGATAAGGAGAGCTCTCGTCTGTACTAAAATAGCATGAAAGGTTGTAAAGGGAAGGTAATGATGAATGGCAATGTACTGAATCACGGTTTTTTTTTCTTGCAAAAATGGTTCCAAAATCTAATGTATTCAAAGTATTTAAAATACAAACTATTCATACAATCACCTGAGATGAAAGAGAGGAAGGAAAGAAGAAAGGGAGAGAGGGAGAGAGTGAGGTAAGGAGGGAGGGAGGAAAGAAAGTAGCCAAGTTTTGTGTTTCTTGCACACTTTTGTCATTTGAGTATTGCACCAACAGCAAGCCCTAAAAGCTTGTGGGACTCATAGTCTGTAACATATCTGATAGCAAAGCACCATATATTAGACATATACCCAATTTTCTTCCTCCCATTTATCTTATTATTGCCATATATAAAGTACCAGGAATATCAAGATTAATAACAGAATAAAGACAAGTAAAAAGAAAATTGAATAACTGATTCCCATTAACAATGGTTAACATGTATTCAACTCTCATCATGTTCTAGGTGCTAAGATTTAAATTGATCATTTGACTTAATCCCAAAATCAATTTTAAGAGGTAAATACCATTATTATTCTCATTTTACAGAAGAAGACACTCAACTTCTTTTTTTTTTTAAGAAACTCACTTTCTTTCAAGACAGCCAGTAAATTGTGAAGCCAGAACTAAAACAAAGTCTTCCAAAATCATGCTCCTTTCATTATTTCACTTTGCTATTATTGTTACTGTTGTTTTATTATCATGCTTATTTCCATAGAGTTAACAGATACAGAAAAAACCACAAGCACATTAAAATTTAAACAGTGTGGTTGAATAGCCCTTCAAGATGATAATCAGAGATATGCTGAACGATACTTCATATTATCACCAACACATTTAAAAGTCATTACTCTGATTTAGCTACCATGCCAATTCACTTTTATGTGAAGCATCTCTAGACTTCATGATCCTATGAGGTTGACAGAAATAGACACTGAGACTTAGAGGGCTTAAGAAACTTCTCTAAGGTAGTTGTGGTAGAATCAGGATTTACATCTAGGAGTTCTGATTTGAGAGATTTTGTGCTTACCCATTCCTGGATGCAGGCTTTCATTATCGGGTGCACAATAAATTGCACAGGTCCTGATTGCCTTAGAACGTCAGAGAAGGGAAAATCACTCCCGGCTGGGAGGATCAAGGAAGGTTTTTATGCAAATAGGAGAAAGGATCTTTGAAAAAGTGGTCAAATAACAGACAGAAGGAGAACACCAACAACAAAAAGAACATGCCAGGTAGGTGGCAAGTGAGCACAGCTCAGAGATGAGAAAGCATAAGACTATGTTCAGGGAGAGGGCAAGGACCACCAAGAGAGAAGCCAAAGACTAGAAAAGATGAGTACTTGGAGAAAACAAAGGTATTCGTTTTCTATTGCTGCTGCAAGAAATTACCACAAGTAGACTGGATTAAAATAGCACATATCTAGTATCTTATGGTTCTAAGATTATAAGTCCAAAATCACTCTCACTGGGCTGAAGTCAAGGTGTCAGCAAGGCTGGTTCCTTCTGGAGGCTGTGAGGGGAGAATTTGTTTAATTTTCTTTCTCAGCTACTAGCAGTTGCATGCCTTCCTTGGCTCAGTACCCCTCCCTGCCATCACTTTAATCTCCTGCTTCTATCTTCACATATTAACTGATACTCCTGCCTCTCTTATAAAGACCATTGTGATTACATGGGCTCACCTCAATAGCCAGGATAATGTCCACTGCACAATCCTTAATTTAAGTACATCTGCAAAGTCCCTTTGCCATATTCTAAGGTACTCTACTTCTAGATTCTAGATATTAGGACATGGACATCTTTTGGAAGATGTTTTTCAGCCTATCACAAGACTAAATAGGCAAGTTCACACAACCTGATGGCCCTCCTTGCCAAACTGGAGAGTACCAAGAACTACTAAAGATTATTTAAACAAGGAAATTAAAAGTAATATTTTAGGTTGACTAATCTGACATTTAGGATGATTCATCTATAGCAGTGGTTCTCAATAGTTAAGAGTGTATAAAAATCATACTTAGCTTGTCATAAAACAGATTCCTGGACCCCTTCATCATTAGAGATTCTTATTCATTGGGTCTGTTGTAGAGTCCAGGAATCTTCCTTTTTTCAAATGACCACCCAAGTGATTCTTATGCAGATGTTCTAAGATCGTGCTTTGAGAAGTGCTGGTCTATGACACTTAAATATCCTTTGTAAGTATACACTCACTCCTTTGCCACTCCATGCAGAGAATCAGATCTGGATTAAAGAAAAACAAACCATGAAAATCAAATGCATACTTAAACCTATTTACAAACTTGTTTGTAGGACTTACCAAAAATCTAAAGTAACCTTAATACAACAAAAAGTCACTATTTTAAGTATAAAGGGAGAAAATCTCCTTGTTTTATATAAAGGAGAAGAAGGCATATGATAATTGTGCATGTCTCTTTTTGGACACATTACTGTAGACCCAGCATTGTTCTCAGCACTATTTAACTCATTTAACTCTCACTCCACGGTTATTATTATAACCATTTTATGGATGAGAAAATTGAAGTTTAGGGGAATTAAACAGATTGTCCAATATTACAGCCAGAAAATGATAGACCTGGTATTTGGTCATTGTCTATCTGGCTTCTAAATTTATACACTTCTTACTTTGTGGCTTTCTCCTCTACAGGATGCTAACCCAAAGGATAGTAACTACTATACTCATAAATTTAAATATGAGTTGTATAATCATTTAATAGATATACTTGATTCTCTCTAAGAAGGAGAAGAAATAAGAGTGGAGAGAGAGAGAGAGGCAATGAACTAAAAAACAGAGGCTGGGGTTTTATCCTGGCTCTCGGAGCACTATCTCTGGGATCTTGAACATAGCCCTTCATCTTCATGGTCTACATTTTCCTGACCTGAAAATAAAAGGACCAGACAAAATAATCTCTAAGACCCTCACTGTTTCAAACTTCCAGGAGTTTCATGATTATAGCACTTATGAGTCACATCAAACATCGCATATCACTCCACACTGATTTGATCATGGTTTCCTTGAAAAGGGACTTGCACGTATTAGCAGAAACCTCTTTTGCTGAAAAGTGGCTAAATAAGAAAGAAATTGAAGAAAATTGCATGCTCAAAACTTGCCTAGAATCTGTGGGAACAAAGGGAAAAGAAAATATCCTTTACCACTTATTCCAAGAATATAGCAACATGAATAATATGATATAGTTGAGAGTAAAGGAGGAAGCAAAAAAAATTCTTGGAACAGACAACAATTAATTTGATAGATTCAAAAACTTAAGTGAATGCAGAGGAGTCCTGCCCTAGGAGTCTTGTCATCTCTCATTTTAGGTAAAATATGAAAAAGCATCCATTCCATGACAGATTAAAAGCAGCAAACCTACCAGAAGGTTAAGTGAGCTGTGCACTCACTTTTATAGAAGTAAAAAGCAATGGAGAAAATAGTAAGATTATAAAAAGCTGACACAATGACTCAAAAGCACAGGTTTTGAAGCTCCTTGGTATGGGGCAAAGGACACTCCAGAGACCAAATGGTGGAATTATAGTGAGCACTGCCTTGGATGCCAGACAAATACATGGATTTGGATCAAATCTCTAACACTGACTCAACATTTACTGAGTCACCACCAGGCTTTACTTATACATCAGGCACAGGAAGGATGGGAATTAAGAGAGAGAGGAGATTCTTGCCACATTCTTCAGTAGTCTGGGACAAGGGTGAAAGATCCTGGTTGTATGTCATAAAGCCAGCAGGGCCCAAGATGAGGGTGTCAGTCCTTAAGGAAGTGCCTTGGGAGAGATCTGGAGAACTGCTGCCAACACTAGAAGGTTCTGGAGATGATGCTGACCGAGTAACACTGTGCTGCCCAAACCCTGAGGAATTGTTCAAGGAAGCAAGGGAGTAACCAGAGAGACAAGAGACGAACCAAGAAGAGCTACCCACAAAGGGCCCACTGGGCCACCACCACCAAGAAAAGATGCCACCTTCAGAGGAAGGACATCAAAGCAGGATACCACAAAGTTATAACTTTAAAAATGTGTATGACTTTGGAGTCACATGGACCTGGTTTTGAATCCTGACTTGGCTTGGTCGTTCAGTACCCAGATTTTTCACCAGTAAAATATCTGCCTCATCTCACTGGTGTAAGAATTGAATGAAATATTGCTGGCACATAGCTGGACTTCAGTTAGTTAATTTTTTTTTATTCTCTTGGTTTTTCATTACGTGAGAAGTTTGGGGTGTACTCAGAGGAACATATGAGAGAAGAGGCTTCCTAGTGGGGTTATTTTGGGAAGTAGCAGGTAGAATGGAACTGCAAGGGATGCCTAATGTCTTGGAGAGATCTCTGCTTCTGTCTTCCATCTCAGTGTCCTTCATCTTTGGGGAAAGGAGACTATAGTAGTCTTCCAAAATACTTCTCCAGGGGAAGAATAATACTTTTCCATCTGAAACCTAGCATAGTATAGGGGTCTAAAATTCTGAGAGGAGTTCAGATACCTGCTGGTACAGGGCAGGATTCCAATTTATCCACCTAGGTTGCATGTTTTAAGGGAGTACAATTATGTTTTGTTCATCTTTGTATGCCCTACAGATCCAAACAAATAGTAGATGCTTAACAGTTTTTTAACGAATGAATGAATGAATGAATGAATGAATATCCTTTCCTCTGATCCCAGTAGTATCTCTTTTTCACTGATTCCATTTTACAACCATGTTTGAACGATTTCTTTGAAGTTATTTTTAGAAAACAAAGCCAGAATATTTTTGCATTTCAAATTTCTTTAATGTATATTTATTTTTGAGAGAGAGACGACAGAGAGCACGAGCGGGGGAGGGGCAGAGAGAGAGAGGGAAACACAGAATCCAAAGCAGGCTCCAGGCTCCCAGCTGACAGCACAGAGACCAACGCAGGGCTCAAACTCATGAGCTGTGAGATCCGAGCCAAAGTTGGACACTTAACCGACTGAGCCACCCAGGCGCCCTGATTATTTTTATATTTCAATACAAAAAGAGCAACTGATGAAATACTAGTAATTACAAAAGCAGGCTTAAAATGGGACTTATGTTGGGGAGTAGGGAGAAACTCATTTTTTTGTCCTTCCTTCTCTGGGCACCCCCCAAGTATGTGAAAGGATTTCAAATAAGACCGTAAAAAGGAGCAGAAGGGAACAATCTCAAGACCTGGCTTAGCTCCCAAATCTTCAAGTGAAAAGCAAGATAAAGATAAGGCAGCTGCTGCTGAATGCCACCAACTGCTGATGGAAAAGTGGCAAGCAGAGTAGGCAGACCAGCAAAGGATGAGGCCCACGTTTGTGACATAACTATGCAAACTCTCTTAGAGATCAGTTCAGAGGAACTCTTTTATAAGATCCCAGTTATCAAAAGAAATTTAGAAAAAAAAAAGTAAATGCTTGCTGCCAGGGCAACCTCAGTTTTTCAGGAAAGCTACTCAAGGAAAATTTTTAGCAATAGAAAGCAAGGAAGAAGAAAGGGTTCTTTATAGCTCTTAACCAAAACCAATTTGTAAAAACATACGGGTACTCCATGCATGAGGCACTGTGTATGTTTTGGGGTGGCTGTAGGGATTGGAAGGGGTACACATATAAAACACAGTCTTTGCCCTCTAGAGATTTACAGCTAAGGATTGGCAGTGTCATGTTTGGCAGAGAGAGAGTCATGCGAGGTCATGCTAGGGAAGGCTCCAAGGCCAGATTCTAGCTACTGTTGTTACTACTGTAGTGCAACAGCTGAGTGAATATCTACTCAACAAATGGCCTTTAATTGAAATAATTTTTCAAAAGCCTTCTTAGTACTAGAAGCATTTTTCATGTTTTTAGAGAAATTTTTCATGTTTTTAGAGAAATTCATTCATGAATGCATAAACAGAAGTATTCACCCAGTTTTTATTTCTGTGGTTTAAATACACATTAAAATATCTAGAGGCAGCCTCATGGAGATGGATTTTAAGTAGAGACTTACTTAGGTGATGCTCTGTCCATTACTCTTTAAATATGTGGCTAATACTAAGACTAAAAGCCCAAAGCCTGTAGCCTTTATTAGATAATGTACCAAAAATAAGTGTTCCTACACTAACACTTCACATGTATTATTTTCTAAAAGCATATGTCATCCAAGAATGACCTCTCAGTGAAGACATTGTTTGGCAACTCCTGAGAAATCCAAAGTGGTCAACCATTCCTCTTAAGCAAACCATTTTAACACTGGTGAAAGAACATTAGGTGTTAGGCATCCGGATTGTCTATATTTGCTCAAACTGGGTAGAAAGCACTCTCTTTTGTGATACAGTTTACGAAGCTCACCAAATTATGCCAGTGAGACTCCACTGCTTTGGGATCATTACTCACATTTTGTCAATAGTCAAAAACAATGCTCACAAATACATTACAATATCTTCAAGAATCATCATTTGCCCCCACTAAAATGCAAATTATGTGGGAGCTCTATTTTGTTTACAGCTATTTTCCCAGTCCCTAGAACACTCTTTGGCTTATAGTAGGTGTTTAATAAACATTGTGTAGATAAAATGCATAAATGAATTTAAATTGCCGCTTTGAGGTAGCACTGGGGAAGAGTGGCTAAAGAAGAAGAGGTTTATATGTTTTATGAATAAGCATCCCTGCAATCTCTTCTTTAAAGATTGCTTTTGTTAAAATATAATTTTATCTTGTTTCACCAAAGTTGAACATGTCTCTCAAATAACATTTTTAGAAAACCTAAAAATGACAAATTGTGTGTGTCTGACATCTGACATCCATTCAAGAGACAGTAATTGAACACCTACTATATAATGAGTAATATGACAGCTACAAAACAGTGAACCAAACATAAGTGGTCTTGTTTATGCCATAAAAACGTGAATATAAATTTAATCTTGTGGTTATAGACCCAGCCTTTACAAAATGTGGTGCCCAGAATTAATTCGCACAAAGTAAAGCTTCTGTTGAGATGAACAATTAAAGACCATGGAGAAGCCTCTAAAGCAGGTTTTCACCCACTGCATTTGGTATTGCACAAAAGCTAAATGAATATTCAACTAAGCAAAAAACCTTTAAACAAAAAGAGAAACATTTAAAATGCCTCCTTGATGCTAAGAATAGTTTTTCACACTATTATGGTCGTTCATTCATAAGTAAATAAATGAATAAAAACATATGACTACATGCACATACCATACCTTATACGTCCAAATAATTGATTTCCTTTATAAAATAGTTACTTTATTTTTTTTAATTTTTATTTTATTTTATTTTTTTCTGAAATTTATTGACAAATTGGTTTCCATACAACACCCAGTGCTCATCCCAAAAGGTGCCCTCCTCAATACCCATCACCCACCCTCTCCTCCCTCCCACCCCCCATCAACCCTCAGTTTGTTCTCAGTTTTTAACAGTCTCTTATGCTTTGGCTCTCTCCCATTCTAACCTCTTTTTTTTTTTTTCCTTCCCCTCCCCCATGGGTTCCTGTTAAGTTTCTCAGGATCCACATAAGAGTGAAACCATATGGTATCTGTCTTTCTCTGTATGGCTTATTTCACTTAGCATCACATTCTCCAGTTCCGTCCACGTTGCTACAAAAGGCCATATTTTATTTTTTCTCATTGCCATGTAATATTCCATTGTGTATATAAACCACAATTTCTTTATCCATTCATCAGTTGATGGACATTTAGGCTCTTTCCATAATTTGGCTATTGTTGAGAGTGCTGCTATGAACATTGGCTATTGTTGAGAGTGCTGCTCCTATGCATCAGTGCTCCTGTATCCCTTGGATAAATTCCTAGCAGTGCTATTGCTGGGTCATAGGGTAGGTCTATTTTTAATTTTCTGAGGAACCTCCACACTGCTTTCCAGAGCGGCTGCACCAATTTGCATTCCCACCAACAGTGCAAGAGGGTTCCCGTTTCTCCACATCCTCAGCCAGCATCTATAGTCTCCTGATTTGTTCATTTTGGCCACTCTGACTGGCGTGAGGTGATACCTGAGTGTGGTTTTGATTTGTATTTCCCTGATAAGGAGCGACGCTGAACATCTTTTCATGTGCCTGTTGGCCATCCGGATGTCTTCTTTAGAGAAGTGTCTATTCATGTTTTCTGCCCATTTCTTCACTGGGTTATTTGGTTTTTGGGTGTGGAGTTTGGTGAGCTCTTTATAGATTTTGGATACTAGCCCTTTGTCCGATATGTCATTTGCGAATATCTTTTCCCATTCCGTTGGTTGCCTTTTTGTTTTGTTGGTTGTTTCCTTTGCTGTGCAGAAGCTTTTGATCTTCATAAGGTCCCAGTAATTCACTTTTGCTTTTAATTCCCTTGCCTTTGGGGATGTGTCGAGTAAGAGATTGCTACGGCTGAGGTCAGAGAGGTCTTTTCCTGCTTTCTCCTCTAAGGTTTTGATGGTTTCCTGTCTCACATTTAGGTCCTTTATCCATTTTGAGTTTATTTTTGTGAATGGTGTGAGAAAGTGGTCTAGTTTCAACCTTCTGCATGTTGCTGTCCAGTTCTCCCAGCACCATTTGTTAAAGAGGCTGTCTTTTTTCCATTGGATGTTCTTTCCTGCTTTGTCAAAGATGAGTTGGCCATACGTTTGTGGGTCTAGTTCTGGGGTTTCTATTCTATTCCATTGGTCTATGTGTCTGTTTTGGTGCCAATACCATGCTGTCTTGATGATGACAGCTTTGTAGTAGAGGCTAAAGTCTGGGATTGTGATGCCTCCTGCTTTGGTCTTCTTCAAAATTCCTTTGGCTATTCGGGGCCTTTTGTGGTTCCATATGAATTTTAGGATTGCTTGTTCTAGTTTCGAGAAGAATGCTGGTGCAATTTTGATTGGGATTGCATTGAATGTGTAGATAGCTTTGGGTAGTATTGACATTTTGACAATATTTATTTTTCCAATCCATGAGCAGGGAACGTCTTTCCATTTCTTTAAATCTTCTTCAATTTCCTTCATAAGCTTTCTATAGTTTTCAGCATACAGATCCTTTACATCTTTGGTTAGATTTATTCCTAGGTATTTTATGCTTCTTGGTGCAATTGGGAATGGGATCAGTTTCTTTATTTGTCTTTCTGTTGCTTCATTGTTAGTGTATAAGAATGCAACTGATTTCTGTACATTGATTTTGTAGCCTGCAACTTTGCTGAATTCCTGTATCAGTTCTAGCAGACTTTTGGTGGAGTCTATCGGATTTTCCATGTATAATATCATGTCATCTGCAAAAAGCGAAAGCTTGACTTCATCTTTGCCAATTTTGATGCCTTTGATTTCCTTTTGTTGTCTGATTGCTGATGCTAGAACTTCCAGCACTATGTTAAACAGCAGCGGTGAGAGTGGGCATCCTTGTCGTGTTCCTGATCTCAGGGAAAAAGCTTTCAGTTTTTCCCCGTTGAGGATGATGTTAGCTGTGGGCTTTTCATAAATGGCTTTTATGATCTTTAAGTATGTTCCTTCTATCCCGACTTTCTCAAGGGTTTTTATTAAGAAAGGGTGCTGGATTTTGTCGAAGGCCTTTTCTGCATCGATTGACAGGATCATATGGTTCTTCTCTCTTTTTTTGTTAATGTGATGTATCACGTTGATTGATTTGCGAATGTTGAACCAGCCCTGCATCCCAGGAATGAATCCCACTTGATCATGGTGAATAATTCTTTTTATATGCCGTTGAATTCGATTTGCTAGTATCTTATTGAGAATTTTTGCATCCATATTCATCAGGGATATTGGCCTGTAGTTCTCTTTTTTTACTGGGTCTCTGTCTGGTTTAGGAATCAAAGTAATACTGGCTTCATAGAATGAGTCTGGAAGTTTTCCTTCCCTTTCTATTTCTTGGAATAGCTTGAGAAGGATAGGTATTATCTCTGCTTTAAACGTCTGGTAGAACTCCCCTGGGAAGCCATCTGGTCCTGGACTCTTATTTGTTGGGAGATTTTTGATAACCGATTCAATTTCTTCGCTGGTTATGGGTCTGTTCAAGCTTTCTATTTCCTCCTGATTGAGTTTTGGAAGAGTGTGGGTGTTCAGGAATTTGTCCATTTCTTCCAGGTTGTCCAATTTGTTGGCATATAAGTTTTCATAGTATTCCCTGATAATTGTTTGTATCTCTGAGGGATTGGTTGTAATAATTCCATTTTCATTCATGATTTTATCTATTTGGGTCATCTCCCTTTTCTTTTTGAGAAGCCTGGCTAGAGGTTTGTCAATTTTGTTTATTTTTTCAAAAAACCAACTCTTGGTTTCGTTGATCTGCTCTACAGTTTTTTTAGTTTCTATATTGTTTATTTCTGCTCTGATCTTTATTATTTCTCTTCTTCTGCTGGGCTTAGGCTGCCTTTGCTGTTCTGCTTCTAGTTCCTTTAGGTGTGCTGTTAGATTTTGTATTTGGGATTTTTCTTGTTTCTTGAGATAGGCCTGGATTGCAATGTATTTTCCTCTCAGGACTGCCTTTGCTGCGTCCCAAAGCGTTTGGATTGTTGTATTTTCATTTTCGTTTGTTTCCATATATTTTTTAATTTCTTCTCTAATTGCCTGGTTGACCCACTCATTCGTTAGTAGGGTGTTCTTTAACCTCCATGCTTTTGGAGGTTTTCCAGACTTTTTTCTGTGGTTGATTTCAAGCTTCATAGCATTGTGGTCTGAAAGTAAGCATGGTATAATTTCAATTCTTGTAAACTTATGAAGGGCTGTTTTGTGACCCAGTATATGATCTATCTTGGAGAATGTTCCCTGTGCACTCGAGAAGAAAGTATATTCTGTTGCTTTGGGATGCAGAGTTCTAAATATATCTGTCAAGTCCATCTGATCCAATGTCTCATTCAGGGCCCTTGTTTCTTTATTGACCGTGTGTCTAGATGATCTATCCATTTCTGTAAGTGGGGTGTTAAAGTCCCCTGCAATTACCACATTCTTATCAATAAGGTTGCTTATGTTTATGAGTAATTGTTTTATATATTTGGGGGCTCCGGTACTCGGTGCATAGACATTGATAATTGTTAGCTCTTCCTGATGGATAGACCCTGTAACTATTATATAATGTCCTTCTTCATCTCTTGTTACAGCCTTTAATTTAAAGTCTAGTTTGTCTGATATAAGTATGGCTACTCCAGCTTTCTTTTGGCTTCCAGTCGCATGATAAATAGTTCTCCATCCCCTCACTCTCAATCTAAAGGTGTCCTCAGGTCTAAAATGAGTCTCTTGTAGACAGCAAATAGATGGGTCTTGTTTTTTTATCCATTCTGATACCCTATGTCTTTTGGTTGGCGCATTTAATCCATTTACATTCAGTGTTATTATAGAAAGATACAGGTTTAGAGTCATTGTGATGTCTGTATGTTTTATGCTTATAGTGATGTCTCTGGGACTTTGTCTCACAGGGTCCCCCTTAGGATCTCTTGTAGGGCTGGTTTAGTGGTGACAAATTCCTTCAGTTTTTGTTTGTTTGGGAAGACCTTTATCTCTCCTTCTATTCTAAATGACAGACTTGCTGGATAAAGGATTCTCGGCTGCATATTTTTTCTGTCTAGCACCCTGAAAATCTCGTGCCAATTCTTTCTGGCCTGCCAAGTTTCAAAAGAGAGATCAGTCACGAGTCTTATAGGTCTCCCTTTATATGTGAGGGCACGTTTACCCCTTGCTGCTTTCAGAATTTTCTCTTTATCCTTGTATTTTGCCAGTTTCACTATGATATGTCGTGCAGAAGATCGATTCAAGTGACGTCTGAAGGGAGTTCTCTGTGCCTCTTGGATTTCAATGCCTTTTTCCTTCCCCAGTTCAGGGAAGTTCTCAGCTATGATTTCTTCAAGTACCCCTTCAGCACCTTTCCCTCTCTCTTCCTCCTCTGGGATACCAATTATGCGTATATTATTTCTTTTTAGTGTATCACTTAATTCTCTAATTTTCCCCTCATACTCCTAGATTTTTTTATCTCTCTTTTTCTCAGCTTCCTCTTTTTCCATAACTTTATCTTCTAGTTCACCTATTCTCTCCTCTGCCTCTTCAAGCCGAGCTGTGGTGGTTTCCATTTTGTTATGCATTTCGTTTAAAGCGTTTTTCAGCTCCTCGTGACTGTTCCTTAGTCCCTTGATCTCTGTAGCAAGAGATTCTCTGCTGTCCTGTATACTGTTTTCAAGCCCAGCGATTAATTTTATGACTATTATTCTAAATTCACTTTCTGTTATATTATTTAAATCCTTTTTGATCAGCTCATTAGCTGTTGTTATTTCCTGGAGATTCTTCTGAGGGGAGTTCTTCCGCTTGGTCATTTTGGATAGTCCCTGGCGTGGTGAGGACCTGCAGGGCACTTCCCCTGTGCTGTGGTGTATAGCTGGAGTTGGTGGGCGGGGCCGCAGTCAGACCTGATGTCTGTCCCCAGCCCACCGCTGGGGCCACAGTCAGACTGGTGTGTGCCTTCTCTTCCCCTCTCCTAGGGGTGGGATTCACTGTGGGGTGGGGTGGCTCGTCTGGGCTACTTGCACCCTGCCAGGCTTGTGATGCTGGGGATCTGGCGTATTAGCTGGGGTGGGTAGGCAAGGTGCTGGGGGGCGGGAGGGGCAGGCTTAGATCGCTTCTCCTTAGGTGATCCACTTCAGGAGGGGCCCTGTGGCAGCGGGAGGGAGTCAGATCCACTGCCGGAGGTTTGGCTCCGCAGAAGCGCAGAGTTGGGTGTTTGGGCTGAGCGAGCAAGTTCCCTGGCAGGAACCGGTTCCCTTTGGGATTTCGGCTGGGGGATGGGCGGGGGAGATGGCGCTGGCGAGCGCCTTTGTTCCCCACCAAACTGAGCTCTGTTGTCAGGGGGCTCAGCAGCTCTCCCTCCCTTTGTCCTCCAGCCTTCCCGCTTTCCGAGCAGAGCTGTTAATTTATGACCTCCCAGACGCTAAGTCGCGCTTGCTGTCGGAACACAGTCCGCCCGGCCCCTCCGCTTTTGCAAGCCAGACTCGGGGGCTCTGCTTGGCCGGCGAGCCGCCTCCGCCCCGGCTCCCTCCCGCCAGTCCGTGGAGCGCGCACCGCTTGGCCGCCCTTCCTACCCTCTTCCGTGGGCCTTTCGTCTGCGTTTGGCTCCGGCGACTCCGTTCTGCTAATCCTCTGGCGGTTTTCTGGGTTATTTAGGCAGGTGTAGATGGAATCTAAGTGATCAGCAGGACGTGCGGTGAGCCCAGCGTCCTCCTAAGCCGCCATCTTGCCGCAACTCAACTAAAATAGTTACTTTATAAGGTTATATGTTCATTTATTCTCATGAATAGCCTTTTAAGTATTTCAAAATTACTTTTTAATTTCCTTCGGAACTGTGTCCCATTCTTTTACATTTACTCAGAGAATGAATTTTATTGTGGGAGGCTATAAAAGGATATTTGGAGTCCCTTATGATAAACAGTATAAATAATTAAGGTGGGCAATGGCATTTGGGTTAAGAACAAGATGCAACTGTAACATACTGGAAATTTTTTTAATGTGGTTCATAATTTGGTTATAAAGGCAAAACCAAAAGAAGAGCTCTAAAATAATTTTGAACAATAGCAATATCACTTGAGTAAATAGAAAACTTATTATGGTAACTATTAAGATCAACGCACATTGTCTTACTGAAATGTATTTTTGAATCTCAATACCTTATCCCTTAAAGATGCATTTAAGACTTTATTATTTTTTTCCTAAAGAAATCAGACATAGGACATTGCTGCAAATCTTTCAAATGACATACTTTGAAGTGAAATATAATTTTAATAACAGAGCTAAAATAATCCATGAGCCAATAAAATGTATTCAAATTTTAAATAATGGGATCTATGTCCCCAAGAAGGTCTATAGGAAAAGAAGAATTGACCTGTGTTTGATCTGATCTAGTTCTTTAAATTCAACTTAGATTTCCCCCCTCCACTACCAATTCTTTATATTACTTCTTTTAATTTTTAGGTAGACATGTGTGGTTTGTTATCTATTTGTTTGTGTAAGACCCCAGATATTAAGCCTTCTTAATGCTTTTTTTTTTAAGTAGGCTCCACAGAGCCTAACATAGGGCTTGAATTCATGACCCTGAGATCAAGACCTGAGCTAAGACCAAGAGTCAGACACTTAACCAAATGAGCCACCCAGGTGCCTCAAGGCTTCTTGATGTTTTCATATCATTTAAGAGTTCTTTAGAGTAGAGGTTTCATTTATTAGATGACTTTCGTAAAATTATCATCATAAGTTCTTATAAATATGCTACTGTACTTTCTTTAAATATGTGTGCATATTTTATAAAAATATTTGCATTAAATAAAACATCAGGAAGGATATGGAAAGTTTAAGACACAAAAGATTTAAATTTGAACACTACTGTGTGAGAATATTAAAATGAGCTTATCAGCTATCTTTTAATCTGTTATTAATCATATGACATACTTTCCATGTGAAAATTATCTATTGAGCAATTATCTATTTCTCAAAATTAAAATAAAACATAAAATCCACTGCATTATTTTTTCTATGATACACATGTTTCTGGGCATGGACTCTCATGTTACAAGTCAAATGTTCTCTCACTGTATTTCATCCTTAACAAACTGTACAAGAGTTCTTATTGACTTGAAATAGGTGCTTAATTATGATCTCAAGCATATTTCCACGATTTTACATGTAACAATATAAAAGTAATTATACCACAAACATCAATCTTGAACTTCTGAATTTTGATACACGCTATGGAGAAAAATTATTTGTAGATACAATATTTCTCAAGACTTGAAAAACTGAGATAATATTAGGATATTCAGATACTATGAAATAATTATTCTTTTTAAGAACTCAGTAAGAGATATCATTATAATTTCATAGTATTAGATTAATCAACATTAAAATACAATAGCATAAACCACAAGAATTATTTTTAAGATGTTTTATAAATGTGATCTTATAATGATTTCCCCTTTTTAATTTATATGTGTCTATATTTGAAAGTAAGCCATTCTGCAGGATGAATAAGTTCTAGAGATCTAACGTATAGTATGGCACCTATAATTAACAACACAGCACTGTGTACTGGAAATCTGTTGAGAGTAAATATTAGGTACTCTCACCACACACACACAGAAAAGGTAATTATGTGAGATGGATAATTATCTTGACCATAGTATTCATTTCACTAGTATATATGTACATCAAAACACAATGTTATACATCTTAAATATATATTTTTTGGGCCTAGAAATAGAATTTACTTAGCAATATTATATTTTATGTGGATTATTTGAGAGGAATAAGTTAGCCACTTTACTCTCAAATTGTCTGGTTCAACTTCACAAAATGTGATTCATGGAATCTTAAGGAAGGGAACTCTTAAACACCTATTGTTTGTGAATTTCTTTTTTAAATTGAAGTGTAGTTGACATACGATTTAGTTTCAGGTGTACAACATAGTGATTCAACATTTATATACATTATAAAATGATCACCGAGATAAATCTAGCTACCATCTGTCACCATAGTTGTTAGATATTATTAACTATATTTCCTATAAAACTATGGAACGCGTCACAAATTTACATGTCAACCTTGTGCGAGGGTCATGCTAACTTTTCTATATCATTCTAATTTTAGTACATATACTTCCAAAGTGAGCACAAGTATATACAATTTTTATTAAAAAAAAAAACGAACAAAGTAAATTACATACGCTATTAAGCAAGTACATGTCCTCGGCCAAGGAGAGGATCCATCCTCTTCATATTTTAGTGAGAAACCAAGGAGACTCACTACCATGTGAAGGCAGGAATTGGTCTCAGCAAAACTTACATTTGGCTTTTTCTGCTCATTACCCATTTCATCTTATGCTTCAGAACCTTGTCTAAACCTCTGTAGCAAGAAAGTCTTTGTCATAATCAAAGCACAAACATTTTCTGAAAGCCTTTGGTGTACAAGATTGTAACTGTCATTAACAGCCAAAATCTGCAAGGTGAAAGCCAGGGCCTCAAGGGATTTGGCCTGAGGATTTGGGACAGGTTGGCAGAACCCGTATTGTGTAGTTGTACTGTGAACACACCCAGATACTGTCCAGTTTGTGTGCTACAAACACTGCATGTCTCTAATGATCTCACTGGTAGGTATAGAGATGGGAGTCAGTCTTCACACCCACCCTGCCTGAAATTGGCCACTTTAGGGATGAATCACATTCTCACTTACCTCAGTCCAATTAAAGAAATATTCACTAGTAAATAATTTGGCAACCACTTCTTTGTCATAAAACATATTTAAACATCAATTTTGGCCCCAACAGAAAGACAAATATTTGATGGTAGGAACAAATACTATGTTATTTAGCTAAATTATATAATTTTAAAACTCTTGCCTAGATTTAAAAAGTTCCATCTAATTTACAAAAGCAATTAATTTGCTCACAGAGACTGTATTTTTCCTCTTTGTAACATTTATTTTTGTTTTCCCATTTCCTTTATTATCTCCTGTTAGAAAACTGTTTCTAGCATTAATTTGTATTCTAAATATGATGGCAAAAATCCATCAGATTTATTGCCCAGACTCCCTGGTGCCCATTAATACGATTCTCAGGATATTAAGGGGAAATCAAGTTTTCGCTGTTTTTGAACTGCCTTGACATTAGCAGTTACCATTTAGAAACTGATGGAAATTAGCCAGTATATGGAGTTCTGACATATATCAGTTGACAATTAAGCTCTGTATCTGCTGGTCATTAGTGAAATCACCCTAGCTACCGAATAATACCCGAGGTTACCACTATCTATATTTATGACAAAAAGAGATTTTTGCATGTCCTTTTGTAACCACATGATTATTAGGCATCAAGTACACAAGCAACTGCTCCTGAGCTACATTAGCAAAAAAAGGGAAAGCAAAGTATTTAGCCATATTGCACAGGACGTTCTATGAGGATCTGTTCAGTACAGTGGAGGATCCATTTCCATTTTGAACTCTAAAGATGGTGTGAGTCTTCCTACCAAATGGGCTATAAAAAGCTCCTCATTGCTACAGCTCAAGGATGGAGAACTTTAGAGAAATAGAGCATAGCAGTTATTGTAGTGTTGCACAATCATGGCTAGCACTTAATAGAACATATCGGAGGAAAGGTAGGAATACTTTAGAAAGACATTATTTGATATGAACTTGAAATCTCAAATATGTAGAGAAATTAAGGCTTAGTAATAAGATCCCTTAAACAAAAAAATGAACTCACCAGGAGCATGTCTCTAAGGTGCTCAGAACCTACTCCATAGCAGATATAAGTGCTCTTACAGAGGACTAAATGAAGGCTGTGAGCAAACAGAAAAGATGTAATTCTTCCTGTGGTGGTGGAAAAGGGCTCATAGGTGAGCAGACATATGAGTTAGGCATCTGAGAATGAAAGGGATCTTATCATGTGGGTAAGGGGAAAGAGGAATCCATTCCAGTCAGAGGGACGAGATGAAGAAAGTCACAACTCAAGATGAAGTGCATACCCTTTCTTTTTTTTTTTTTTTTTAATTTTTTTTTTCAACGTTTATTTATTTTTGGGACAGAGAGAGACAGAGCATGAACGGGGGAGGGGCAGAGAGAGAGGGAGACACAGAATCGGAAACAGGCTCCAGGCTCTGAGCCATCAGCCCAGAGCCTGACGCGGGGCTCGAACCCACGGACCGCGAGATCGTGACCTGGCTGAAGTCGGACGCTCAACCGACTGCGCCACCCAGGCGCCCCTGAAGTGCATACCCTTTCTAGAAACAATACAGGAATTATGTAGAGTGCTTGTGTTTAGGGTCATAGGAAGGATTGGATATAAAACTAGGAAGGCAAAAGAGTTTGGGAATATCATTTTAAGGGATTAAGTTTTACTGAATGTAAATGGAAAAATGTCTTTGAACATTTTTGAGAAGGACAGTGACATGAGCATATCTAGTCTTTATGCCCTCATGTAAGACAAAGAGCCCCATTTGGCCTTAGACTATTCCTTGAACCTAGAATGCACACACAATAAACTTAATGTTTTTTATTGATTAGCTAATATTCACACTGCTAAGTGTGGAATATCTGGAATATGGAATATCGACTGGAAAAAAAGGGAGACTAGAGGCACCAGAAGTCCTTAGGAGGCCTTGCAACTGTCAGGAAAGGGGAGTTATCCAATGAATCATGACAGGGGCCATGTGGTTGAGAGGTTGGGTATCAGAAGGAGAGGGATTTTATAACTCAAAGGAGTAGGTAGGTAAAAGGTGATAAGAAGGCCTTGAGGAGGAGGAAGAGGTGTGAGGGTTGTGGGGGGTGGGGGGCAGAAAACAAAAAAGAAGTGTGTTTGGGTGGGATACCTTGAGTTCAAAGCACCTTTTGGATCTTCATGTGGAAACATCCAATGTGGGGCTGGTGCTTAGGAGAAGTCAGCTAAAGATGTTAAATCCAAAGCCAAAAAGTTTGCCTATATTTCAAATGTGTGACTTGATATCAAGAATTGCATTTCATGCTAAATAGCAAACTCAACCAGCATTTTATATCTACTTCCCACCATCAGGATTTAAGTATCTATTTATTTATTTATCCTGTAAATATTACTGAGCTCCTGCAATATGTCAGGCATAGTTTTGAGTGTGAGGATGCAGCAAAGCTGAGAGAGACAATGTTCTTGTCTTGTTCTTATTTTCCGTTGGAAGATAATCCAAGACCAAATAAAGTAAAAAACATATAATAAAATTTCAAGTAGGATAAGTGTATTGAAGAAAAATAAAGCAGGGAGGAAGAAACAGAATTATCCTTAAACTAAATATTTATAATCCACAGTTGGGATCAAAACCAAGGACTACTTAATGACTTTCTCCTTATTCTTTCTATTGCTAATAATGAATAAGAGTCAAGTGGGTCATCTACCTCAAGAAAGAGGCCATTCAGAAGAAATGGAGAGGCAGGATTTTCTGCTGAATATTCTTGATCTCTCAGTTGAGGTCCATGACCCTAATTCAGCTATAAGAAAACTATGGTCATGAGAATAAGAAATGTCCCCAGATGGTTCCATATAGCTCTTCTGCAAGGTGGAGAATCTATATGAGAATAACTAGGATTACACAAATTATACTCATGACTTTGGAAATTAATAAATTAATTAATTAACCAGTCTACATTTTTTGTAGACAGTATACAGGTGGTGAAATAAAATTATTTTTTACCATTTATTCAGGTCTTAATTATGACTTATCATGTGGTTATTCATGAAGCTAATAAAGTCTTTGTTATGCAGAGTGTAGGGAAGCACAGAATGAAATAAAAAGAGGGAGGGGAGGAGATAGTAAGGCAAAAAGCGGTTGAGTTTTCATCCAGAGGGAAGACTTCAAATGCATTTGTCAAGAAAAGCTACTGGTGTTCCATTACTCAAATACATTATTTGCAACTGTCGTTATGATCATAAATTAATGCATGGAATGATGATGAAATTATATACACACCCATGCTGGGAATGTGTCAGAGATGTGGTTCCAAGAGACTGTTATTATCTGAGGTAAATCCTGCACATAAGAAATCAAATCTTTTTTGATTCAAAGATTGACAACAGTGATAAATAAATTCAAGTATTTTAAAGCCATTAGGATTCAGAAGTGTTCATTCATGGGCTAGGCTTGCTGCTGCATGCCACTCACTGCAGAGGATGAACTCACCTTTCTTCTTGAAACACTCTTCCTCTGGCTACATGTACCTCAGACTTTACTGATTTTCTTTTGACTGTTCCTTTGTTGTATATCTGTAAGTTCTACCCAGCCTATGAATGTTGCTTTCTTCAAAGTTTCATTCTAGACCTATTTCTCTTTTCATATGAAATGCTCTCTGTAGGTAATCTATTCATTAATTCATTCAACACATATGTATTGAGTGCCTCCCATATGTCAGCACTGTTCCATGCACCTGGGATACATTTGTGAACAAAACAAATAAAATCCCTGTCTCTAGAGAACTGAAACTACAGCAAGTTTCAATTACTATATATATGCTGGTGAACCCCAAGCTTATATCTCCAGCTTCCATCTGTTTTCTGAGCTCCAGATTTATCCACTTACTCATTCTCCACTTGGATATTTTAGAAGCATCTCAAATTCAACATGTTCAAAATGGAACTGATTAGGTTTGGAGATAAAATTATGAATTCAGTGTTCCCTATCTCAAGAGTGGAATCAACTTCCTTCCATCTGCAAGGCCCAAAGATGTAGGAGTAATCCTTGTCCTGTCAGCTTCATCCGCAACTATCTACTTCTCTCCATCTTTATTGCTTCCTTTCCAGTCTAGTCTACTTCACCATCCCTCTGGGACTTTAGAGTGGTCTCCCTGCACTCATTCTTTCCCTACTCCAATTTTCCATAGCCAGATGATGTTTAAAAATGCCAAATCTTTTTGATCATATGAGCCCCTTTAAGATAAAAGCCAAAATCCTTCAGAGAGCCTACCAGATCTTGTATGATTTACCTTCCCTCAATCTCTTCTATCTCTCCATGTGCGGTTCTTATCTTTGCTCTCAGCGCTGCAGCCAACAGGCTTTCGGAATCTCAAACACACTATATGCTTTTCAAACATAGGGTCCTTGCACATACTGTTACCTTACGCTACTTCAAGTGGTTAACTCCCATATTTCCTTCAGTTTTTGGCCCAAAGGTCACCTCCTCATGGAAGCTGTATCAGTCTGCTATTGCTTTTGTAAGAAAACATTAGAGGCTGGGTGGCTTAAACAATATAAATTTATTTTCTCACAATTCTGGAGACTAGGTGTCCAAATCAAAGGGTTGGCAGGTTTTGTTTTTCCTCAAGCACCTCTCCTTGGCTTGCAAATGGCCATCTACCTTCTCACTGAATCCTAACATGGCCTTTTGTCTGTGTGCATGGGTCCCTGGTATCTTTTTGTATTCTCATAAAGATACCAGTCTTATTGGATTAGGATCTTACCCTTCTACTTCATTTACCTAATTACCTCTTTCAAGACCTTATCTTCAAACATGATCACATTGGGGAATTAAAACTTCAACATATGAATTTGGGGGGACACAATTTAATCCCCAACAGAAGCCTTCTCTAATTCCCCAGGTTAGCTTAGGCTCTCAGTTATCTGTTTTTTTTTAACACTTGTATTTGTTATAAAGCACTCTGCACAGTTTGTAATAACCAAAGGTATTTGCCACATAAAATATCTAGCCCCTTCCTATCTCTCTGATCTCATCTTCTACCATTCTCCCTCACTCACCCCATTTCCCTTGTGGATTCCCTAATATGTCAGTCACTTCCTGCCTGGAATTCTCTTCTCATGACTCATTCTCTTTCTTCATTCAGGTCTCTGTTCTAACATTTCCTGACCACTGTGTCTTGAAACATATTACCCCAATCCCCAAAATCTTCTATGCCCTCATATAACTTAATTTTTTTCATAGTACCACCTGTCATGATAATATCTATCTATTTTTATTTGCTTACTGTTTTTTTGCCTGCCAGAAGGTCAGCTTCTTAGGTTTTGGCACTGTGTCCTGCAAGTCTAGAACATTTTGGAAAAACAGGAGGCACTCAATGCATGTTTCCTGAATGAATAAAAAAAGTCTTTATTTATATAATTATTTGATCTTTATCTACTTGCCCTATCAGACTGTAATCTCTGTCAAACAGGAAGAATGTGTGCCCATGCTTACCAGTGACTGGGCATGTAAGACTAGTGGCTGGTACATGGGATATTCTTTTTATATTCTTAGTAAATTCTTGGTAAATTTATTTTTAGTAAATATTTGCTGAATGAATGAGTAAAAAGAAATAAAAGCAAAAGTAGTGCAAGTTTATAGAAAACATCTTGAAACAATTTGCAGAACATGAAGAGAAGTTGTGGCATTTCTAGCTATTTCACAATTCATTTTGATTTAGCAGGGGTGCACCCTCAGTTTAAACATGCTTTTCTGGGCCAAATCTCTGTTAGTGGCCATAAAACTGCCATCAGAGTGCTATGAAAATTACAGGAAAAAGAGAATAACAGTATTTTTATTTCTAGAAATATTTCCTTTCCAAGGACCAAGAGGAATCCCAGATTATTCTTTATTTGGATGGTCTTTTAGTTTGCCAATGAATGGGATTCCAGGACTAAATTATTTAGATGTTTTGCATGGATTAAAATAAAGGTCTTAAAAACAAGGCAATAAAAGCACACATTTAGAGTGACTCCTACTCCAAACCAAGTAATTTTTTCTATGCTTGTTTTATTTTTAGAGGATTTTGAAAGGGAGGAAAACTGATCAATATTATATTTAGGTAATATATTATTTTTGAATGCATCACGAATAGGTGCAACAATAACTTTATATGTAATATTTGTAATTCCTTAGAGAATCACGTCCTTTCTCTCCAAAAATACCCTGATAGCAACCCAACTACTTATTGAAAACTACATGAGTCAAAAGAGGAACTATAATTTTGCTATTTTGATTTGTCCCTCCATTTAGAAGAAAGTTTTAAAAAAAGTATTTGTTTAATAAGTTCAAATCTAATATTTTTTCTCTTTGCAATAAGGTAAAATTCTGAATAATTTCATGTCTTTAAGAACATCTGAAAGAATTTTCCTTTTTACATTTCAAATTTTTTCTCAATTTTTGCCTACCCTGACTCCCTTTAATTTCATATCTTAATACATATGAAATATGTGTTAATACATGCAAAAAGTCAAATTTATGAATGCTTTGACACTTAATTGTAATTACAATTTCAATATCAAAACATATGTTGACAAAAACAGAAGGTAATATGAATAAGAATGGGTAAAAACTTCTGAGGAGCATCGATCAGAGCAAATTTAGGATGAAGGAAGTTGTAATAAAAGGAATAAGGTGGTCCCTACCATGTTTTGATAAATGTGGTGTAGACTCAGTTTATGTTGGATCTTATTGTGTTGGTAGCCATGTGAATATTTAATGAAGTGTTTTTAAATCACCTCTGGCTGTCTTTGGAACATTTATTTGATCTTCCATTAACAGTGGTAAGAAGAGAAGAAATGCATACAATGGCATTCCATGGCCTAATCCCTAAAGGTTCTTGCTTTTGAGGAAATATATAAGATTTTAGATTGTTTACTGTGAAATTTAACACCTATTTTGGCAGGATTTCTTAACTTCAGCGCTACTGACTTTTGGAGGGTTGGGATAACTCTTTGTTGTGTTCCCGTGCACTGTTAGAACATTCAGCTGCACTCCTGGCTTCTGCTTATTAGATGTCAGTAGGATCTCCCTCCCAACTGGGACAAGTAAAAATGTCTTCAGACATTGCCAAATGTCCCATATTGCCCCTGATTGAAAACTACTGCTTTAAAGTTTCATAATGATCCTTGTAATCTACACTCAATAAATGAGTATTTCTTGAGGACCTGTTATGTCTTTTTGTGTTCTAATGAGGATTAAGAGAAGAATATGACATGGCTTCTTCTCTTAAAATGCTGAGTCCATGTTACAGAGACAGTAGCACTGGAGTACAATAGAAAACCTTTATCACTAGTTCTAGATGTCCTGTATTGCTAATAAATACCTGAGTGACTTAAAAGAGTATCCAGAGGGGAACCCATGGGGGAGATTTCTTAAAGGCACGACTAGGCATGGGCTCTGAAGACTGGATGAGATTTGGAAAGACAATATTAAGAGGAAAGTATATTTCGGGTGTCATGGACAACATATTCACAAAGGTCCAAAGCAAAAATCTGGGTAAAAAGAGTATGAGAGAAACTAAAGAAATAGATAAAAGGTAAGAACTCTTTAGGAGCTTATAGAAGGCAGTTACTTTGGAAATATGACAGGATGTCAATGGGGGGTGGGGAATAGAAGGTCTGGCTAAGCAGGAGGTGTATTTCTTAAAAATTGATTTCCTCAAAAGCAGTCTAAAGTTCTGGATGAGTGGTTTAACAGCAGATGATGAGACTCAACAAAGGTAGGGACGACAGCTTTAGGATTGATAAGAGAAATGGAGGGGAAGGTCTGAATCTGAAAACAAGAAGAGCTATATAGTTTTGGAGCTGATTTTGGGTAAAAGGTCAGAGTCAGACTGTTGACTGTACTAGCTGATTGAGTAAACTTGTCCACTTACTTTGGAGTGCTAGTAGAAAAAGAATATTTTTGATTCAGATTTTGTTAGTCAGTTTTATAGCTACTGAACAATTAAACATATACATATAAAAATTTTAATTGGTAACTCGTTTCTATTCTGTCCTTGATTAACTATTTTCTGATTAATGTATACTTTAAATTCCAGGAGAATCATGGAATGAACTAAACATTCCTAAGCATTTTATCTTAGTTATAATTTATCTTAAGGGCTATTTTTGGATATTTTTCAATAATATTCATTTCTATTGATGAACATAAACTTTATTTCATTTCCTACTATATCCAGATATACCATATAATGATTTCATTTTTAAAAAGTTCTGAAATAAGCACACATGCATGCACACACACACACACACACACACACACACACACACACACACACACAAACATAACCAAAAACTGGATAATGCCTGCCAGTGAAGGCAGAATTATCACATACAGAACACTTTTATTATTGATACAAATCGATACTGATTTATATTAATTTAATTAGGCTTTCTGCCCTGATATTAACAAAAAAAGTATCAACACTGGTTCTCCAGTGGATTGGGCAACATCTGTGATTTAAGATTTCACATTTAGTAATGGAAATGGTAATACTTTAAACAGAATCAGGTGGCTTTGTGAATACACATACAAAAGCATTTATGAAATTGAACTGCCATTCCCAATTGGAAACCCTAGGTGGTACACATGTCTAAATGGGTATACACAAATGCACACACACTCACAGTTTATATGACCATGTTACCTAGACATCTCTTTCCCCGTTATGGACACCAGGAAACAATTAAGTTAATACATTTTCCCTAAAATAGCTTAAGTACAATACAGGCAGGATGGTTATGCTGGTGTGGGTATCTTCATGTTTATGAATATTAATGAGCATTAATGAGCATATGAATATTAATGAGCATTACATGTGGCTGTAAGTATTATTCTTTTGATAAGGAACATAGTAGGATGATACTTGCAGATTACTATAGAAAAATCTATCTTTTAGGAAGGTACCTTGATACTTTCAAGGCCATCATGACACCAGTTTAGTGTGCCACATAGGAATTTACTAAAATAAAGATTTAATTGCTTAATGGAGTTGATGTGCTTTCTCATTTGCTTAATATAATATCAAGAAGTGATTTGGGCATGAGAAAAATATGAAACAAACCATTATGGCCTGATATTCATAACTGATTGAAAATATGAATATGTACATACACGGACATTAACATTTGTTCTCAGATTTTTGCAACTATAAAGACATGCATTTATACAAATATATTATACCATATATAATAAATATTTTAGAACCTATCATGAGGCCATGGGCAAGTATGGTCACTATCTTCATGCTTCTACCATATCCCGTACACACATTTACATAACATTTACTATTTCTATTGTATTTATTTGGTTACAGATTTATTTACACTCTTTGTATTGCAAATCTCTGAGGAATTACAGTTGTAATTCATCTCTCCATCTTGAGTGTCTACCACAGTGTCTGGCAAAGAGAAAGCACCAGTACATGTCTAATGGATGAGTGAATATATCTTTTTTTGATTCTTTAAACAGACATCTTTTAAAATTCAATTATAACAAGATATTTTATAAATTATTAAATTTATCAGAATCTCTCAAACTTAAACAGAAAACATATTTCCATTTCACATTTTATACTCAGAGTATCTTAATGCTCCTACTTTGATAAGAGGAAAGATAACAACAGCCAGATTTACAGTGGCCAATAAGGTGCTTCTTTTCTGAGCCACTCAAAATTCATTCTAAAAAGAGAAAATACAACTACACTCTTAGTGGCATTTTAACCAAATTTAATTTTATGATGTTTAATATTTCTGCTACCTGCTGCATTATTTCACTAAAATTTCAAAGTAAATTAATGAAGCTCTTTATGTTGTAAACATTTATCAAATACTTTTTTCAAAAATAATTTATGCAAATATAATACCTCATTTTAATAGTTTGCTATTCTTTGTTTAAATTTTCACACACAAAAATCCTCTTTTTTGAGTAAGACAACAGTATCAAAAAGAAAAACATTTTTAATCTTATACTAGACTTCTTTCTTTGATCATTTATTTTAGGGAATTTGAGCCTGTCAATATTGTAACAATATTATAACAATAATATAACAAATTAGCTCTTAAATTGAAGTAATTAAAGTACAAAATCTAACAGCTCTTTTTGCCTCAAAAATCAAGGCTGATAATTGCTTAGAAAATCTCCTGCTGCCCAACCTCACTTCTTAAAGGGACACAAACTCCTACAGGAGGAGCAAGTAAGTTTTACAAATTTTCATTTATCTCATTGGCCATGTTTTATTTTAAAAATACTTTGACAGTAAAAATGCTAGGCATATTTTTATTTATTTATTCATTTAATTTAAATCCAAGTTAGTTAACATATAGTATAATAATGACTTCAGGAATAGGATTTAGTGATTTATCACTTACATATAACACCTAGTGCTCATCCCAATGAATGTCCTCCTTAATGCCCCTTGCCCATTTAGCCCATCCCCCCACCCAACATCCAGCAACCCTCAGTTTGTTCTCCGTGTTTAAGAGTCTTTTATGGTTTGCCTCCTTCTCTGTTTTTATCTTATTTTTGCTTCCCTTCCCCTATGTTCATCTGTTTTGTGTCTTAAATTCCACATATGAATGAAGTCATATGATATTTGACTTTCTCTGATTGACTTATTTTGCTTATTAACATAATACACTCTAGTTCCATCCACGTTGTTGCAAATGGCAAGATTTCATTCTTTTTGATCACTGAGTAATATTCCATTACACACACACACACACACACACACACACACACACACACACACACACCTTCTTTATCCATTCATCAGTCCATGGACATTTGGGCTCTTTCCATTATTTGGCTATTGTCAATAGTGCTGCTATAAACATTGGGGTGCATGTGCCCCCTCGAATCAACAGCTTTGTATCCTTTGGATAAACACATGGTAATGCAATTACTGGGTTGTAGGGTAGTTCTATTTTTAATTTTTTGAGGAACTTCCATACTGTTTTCCAGAGTGGCTGCACCAGTTTGCATTCCCACCAGCAGTAACGCTGGGCATATTTTTAAGAATACTTGCACAATTAAATGCACTATGACATTTCAACCTGCTCCTACTTAAATGTTCTTACTCATAAAATACAAAGTCTCCAAAAGGCAGCAGCTAGTATTTCTTGTAATCTATGGAGGCAATCCTACTATCTATATCTTGGCAAAGTATTTTTCCTATTCACACTTACCAAACACTGACAAAAGTAGTAAATGGATTCAATATAAAGACATACTCTAGCTTTAGCTTCTGCTGTTTAAATTTACTGATGATTGATAGGCATGCAGTGAGTTCTACAGACCCAGGATTCTGTCCTCACAACTTAGCCATCTAAATCAAAGTGAATAAGTAGTTATTTAGGACACCCAGGATGCGAGTACCAAGAAAGTGATCACATATGTGGTAAAGGGTGCTGGTGTGAATGGGATTGGGCTCAAAACAGGAAAGCACATCAGGTGGAAGAAACTGAGCAAAGGCAGAGAGGCAGAAAAGAATAGATGTTATTGCAGAAACACTGACTAAATCAGTTTATTTGGAGGAAAGACACCAAGAAAGAGTCAAGTCAGAAATAACTTGGAAGCTGGGCTAGGCTATTGGGTAGGCACTGGAGTGCCTCTCTCTTTGTTTCTAAACTGAGGGGACATAATCAAATCTTCAACTGTAACATCTTCTCTGTAAATAATGTTTATATTTTAATGAAATAGTACAGTAACCCTCTTTTAAATGCAATGAACTTAATGGAGTAGAAGAAGAAGAAGGAAAAGAAACAGTATGTTTTATACAGTATCACCAAATCAAAAGATAATGTAATAGAATGGAGTTGGAAGTCAGAAATACATACAGATGAAATAATAGCAATCCACTTAAAAAAGAAACCCTCCAGGGGCGCCTGGGTGGCGCAGTTGGTTGAGCACCCGACTTCAGCCAGGTCAGGATCTCGCGGTCCGGGAGTTCGAGCCCCGCGTCGGGCTCTGGGCTGATGGCTCGGAGCCTGGAGCCTGTTTCCGATTCTGTGTCTCCCTCTCTCTCTGCCCCTGCCCCGTTCATGCTCTGTCTCTCTCTGTCCCAAAAATAAATAAAGGTTGAAAAAAAAAATTTTTTTAAAAAAAAGAAACCCTCCTAATTACAAAAATGGTAATTCTAAGCAAAGAGGAAACTTTACATTTCACATGAATGGAAGGAACTTTTCCACCACATACAACAATTATTCTCCAGAAAAACCATGACTACCTTTTTTTAAAAAACAAGAACTAGACATATGGAAATGTAAACTCATATTTTATATGTTCCCTTTTTATTAGGAAGGAGTCTCCCTAATCATAAAGTTGATATTGGCATTCATATATAATTCTATACATGATTTTCATGTTTTGGAAAAATACTAACCATATTGTACTAAGGAAAGAAGGTCATTATTGCTGTTGCCTAAAAGAATCTATTAAGCACCTCTTGCAGATATCCCTACAGGGTTCTCATTGGGTAATCTCTGACAAATGAGAAACAGGGCAATTTACAAAGACATAAAAAAGAACATGCATGTTGTTAATGTATTATTTAAAGACTTAAATAATGACTTGCAAATATTTCAGTTTGGTCCTTATGGGTATTAAAAAACAATCTTTTTTGATAAACTTAACATGATTTCACTGTCATTCTATAAATATAAGGAGAAATATTTTTTCTAAAGATTTCTGTTGCATACATTTAAAAAAAGAAGAAAATAGGAAATGATCTTCCCAAAACCTAATTATGATAATGAAAACATATCTAAAAATGTGAAGCTCAAGGCTAGAATAGAAGCTATTAATAAAATTTAAAAACACAACACCTTATGTGCAGTTATCAGTATTCAGAAGGAAGTAGGTAGGATTCAGTTTTATTTTTATAGAAAAGTATGGCTTGGTCATATATTTTAAGACACACAAAAATGGAGTACAAAATATTGGTGTTTAAAAGTAGCCACAAGTAAACGATTTATTGAATTTGCCCTATTTTAAAACCTTATTTTAAGAGAAAATCTCTTCGAATGAGTAGTTTTACAAGTTTCACAGGAACAGCAAATATATCAAATGTCCTCATCCTGGGTAATTACTTCCTTTGCAGGGCCATGTACATTCTTGCAATCTAACTGAAAATTAGAACACATATTCCAAACAGAACTGGATAAATAGAAAAATGCTTTAAAAATCAGACCAAATGAAGGAATATTTTAAAATGCTGACATGTATCTAAACCACCCGAACTTGCTAGTTTTGCAAATGCTTCTTTGTAAGAATTTAAGTCTGTGTACCTTGGTTCTGGCCAAATGAAATATTTTTTAAGAAATGGTTTAACTAGACATTTTCAGCCCTTTCTGGTTTTGTTGGATTCTTATGACACTGTTTTTATCCCCCCCAAATTAATCTACTGGGGGTGGCAGACACTTAACAAATCATTACAAAGTAACATGGAAGTGGAGTAAAGAAGACAGGCACAGGCCATGGGCTCACAAAGAAGGGCCACCTGACCCACATCTGGAGGAAGTGACTTAGGGGTGGAGTCTAAGGGAGAAATTGGAGTAAAAGAAAGAGGATGGGCAGTAAGGGCAGCATGGGCAAAGCCAGAGGATGCAAAGGGCAAGACACTGCAAGTAGTTTAGGATTGCTGGAGTAGAGTCCGAATTTAGGGGAGAGTAGATGAAGAGATGGCTGCTCCTGCACAGAGGGGGTGTGCTCTGCCCTCATTAGCGCTTGTCCTCTGTCTGCTGAACTGCAGTTCATTGCAGGGCTCTAGCAAAGGGGTAATGGCAACAGATCTGCACCTTAACAGACCACCCTTGTGGCTGTCTTGAGGAAGACATGGAGGAGAATAATCCAGTTAGGAGGCTGTTTAAATAGGAGAGTGAATAGGTTTGAGGCAGGTCAGAAATAACAGGGATGGAGAGGAGGAGAAAGATGAGTATTTTTAAAAGGAATCATGACTGATTCTATGGAGATAATAAGGCTGAACACTTGGAACAACAATAATAAATATAAATAATGGTTTTTCACTTGCGTCTGCCAAAAGTATAACTTTATGAAATGAAATCTCATTGTAAAGTCACCATTTTTTTCTTCAATTGCAATGAAGTCTAGGGTAATGCATACTCCTTGACAATGAGAATCTGTTTGTCAATGTTCTTCGTGAATGAGTCACGTGCTGAGGACATGGGAGAACAACAGTCACACTGATCTGATTGTTGCACACAGACCTGGGGCTGAGTCTTAAAGTATTTCCACAGAGAGTGAAATAAAACAAAGGGAGTTTTTGTTCCTTGAAATTCAAAAACACATCTTTTTCTACGTGAACCTTAGCTATTTACTGCAACATTCCAAGAACTTAATACTTTTTTTATCACTTGCAAAAAACTGTTTCCTAAACCTTTTTATATACTCATTAAAAAAATCTATATTTCTTTCAAGTTGACCAATAATTCAGGAATTCCCACCTTTATTTCCCTTGAGCTGCATGAACTGGAGACTGCATTTGATTCCTACCTTTTATCTTTATTTTTCAGCCTCACATTCACCCTTATAATGCATTTTCATTGAAAAGGCAATAGTTTGTGAATACTGGCTTTGCTCTGAAGGAGGAAATAATCTAGGACAATATGTACAATTTAGAACTTCAGTCAAGAAAATAATACTGTATTTGTTATGAATTGTTTTATAATTTTAGTGTTTTAGATTATTCTATAATTTTTTTTTAATTTTAAAAAATCTTTTTATTTATTTTGAGAGAGAGACAGAGTGTGAGCAGGGGAGGAGCTGAGGGTTGGGAGACACAGAATCCGAAGCAGGCTCCAGGTCCCGAGCTGTCAGCACAGAGCCCGACGCGGGGCTCAAACTCACGAACCGTGAGATCATGACCTGAGCTGAAGTCAGATGCTTAACCGACTGAGTCACCCAGGAGCCCCTAGATTATTCTATAATTTCTAATGTGGAAAAAATTTAGCAACTTAGTTGAACATTCTCCTGGTAGTGATGTATAGTGATGTAATACAGAGTTTATTTAATACATCAAAAAACAGTCCACAATACTCTTTTTTTCTGCCATATGCATGGAACACAAAATAATTCTTAGCTATAGAATTCATAATACTGCCTACTTATAAAAGTGTGAAATTTGTTACCAATTCTTAGACAGTATTTTATTTGAAAACCTGGGTCACAGTATTTGGTATTTGCTTATCAGAAGCAAAAAAAAGTTAAACCAAGTGAAATTTGTTTCAGAGGGTCTAAAGTTGTGATAAAAAGTCTTAAATATTGTGTGCGTTTTGGTTAACCTTTGTACAAAAAGATAAAAAATTCAGCTGATTCTTCTGGATTGCTGGCTAAATTTTCATGAGCATAAAGTTCTCACTAAACATGCTTTTACCTTGAGCCTTCTACAAAGTCCACCAGAATACAATTTATCAATCTTCTCAGAGAGTCATTAACAAAGCTACTAAAATTTCCCCCCATATTTTTGGTATTAAACTCCCACCTGGAACTTTAGGTTGGTGTTGATGATGTACTTCTAAAATGAGTTGACACCATAAATGAACCTGGTAAAGCAGTAATGTAGTCAGATGATAGAAGAATTAACATGTCATTTGATCCCAAACTTACAGGATATCTGATGAATGTGATGATTCACCTGGTCAGTTCAGTTAGGAAGGGAACCTCCATGGAAGTTTAGCTGAGGGCGGGGGGAGGGTCTGCTCAGCCAATTCTCCGTCCCAGCAACTGTGATGGATGACATGAAAGACCCTTTTGCAGGCATGAGCAGATTATAGGTCTGCAGTTCATGTGAGATTCCCAGGAGACTATTCTCACGCTCAAGAAAGAACATAAGTTTGTAACGGAGTGAATGGGATGTTGTTTTAAGGATAATTTTGTATACGCTATAATTTATGCTTACAGAGTCATTTGTAAACGTTAGTTCTTTATTGTACTATTTGACTGTTTTGAATTAAATTACCTGTGACACACCTAACAACTGGCACTGTGGTTGAGAACCTCAGAATTGGATATTGTGTTCTAAAAAGAGAAACTCTATCTAAACCTGATTAAGTCTTTAAAGCAAACAAAAAAGAAAAACAACTGAATAGGACAGAGTTGATGGGCTTGAATGGAGCTAGGATAGTGATGATAGGGATGGGGATGTTTCTGTCAGGGTTTGTTTGAATAATTTGGAGTATGTTAAAGTTAAAAAAATTAATTTCTATTTAGCTCTTTGAATGAAGGGACTGGACTCTAAAACCAAACATAACTGGGATTTTTTGCATCTCAGTGTTGCCAGCTCCTAGCTATGTGAACTACCTGTTTACTAAAAATTGTAATAATAATAATGCTTTTCTCATGTGACTGTTTTGATTATCAAAATAGCTGATTTTAGTATCTTACACTTATTGAGTGTTCACTCTCTACTGTTCAAAGTGAGACTATAAATAATCTCATTTAATTTTTAAGCAAGCATTTGAGATGGGTCTAGTTATTATCTTCATTTTACAAATGAAGAGTTAGAAATAAAAAATAAGGGGCACCTGGGTGGCTCAGTAGGTTAAGCATCCACCTACTCAGGTCATGATCTCATGCTCCATGAGCTTGAGCCCCGTGTTGGGCTCTGTGCTGACAGCTCAGAACCTGGAGCCTGCTTTGGATTCTATGTCTCCCTCTCTCTTTGCCCCTCCCCCACTTGTGCTCTGTCTCTCTCTGTCTCTCAAAAAATAAATGTTAAAAAATTTTAGAAATAAAAATAAGGAATAATGAAATAATGTATAAAAAGTGAGGTGTGCAGTATGGAAAGTATGCCTCAAACGTAGTTAACACTCAAAAAAGTGTTAACTACTTTTCTCACAGAAGTTTAACTTAACAGTGTAAATAATAAGGAGCACTCCAAAATGTGAATATTTAGGCCTAATCTATATCATGTTAAACTTTCAAATTAAGCAAAGTTCAAATTAGTCATTTCATCTCAACATAAACCAAACTAAGTGGCTAAGAATGAAAATCATCTGATTAAAAGATCCTGAGTTTTACTTCAACTCCTCAAATTATAAATTTCTGAGAGTAGCAGAGACATTGTTTGTTCTTCAATTGTAATATTTATATAGCTCACAATGAAGCTGGAGGTTTGGCATTCTTCTAATGAACTTGATAATATAATCAGTCAAGTAGGATAGTTTAACTCTTATAGTTAAAAAAAAATTGACCTAAATCATTAATTTTGGAGATCAAGAGAAGAGCTAAGCAAGGTCTTCATCAGCGGACATGAATAAAGGAATTGTTTAAATCCTTTTTTGGCCAGTGGAGCACTTTGCGAATCTCTAAATGGCAGTTTGTCAGCATTGAGCCACTGATCTCATCTCCAGCCATTGTTAGTTTGAACCTGACACAGTCATCTGATAAATACTATTTCATATCAGAAGGAAGACTAGAGCAAAATTCCTCGCTTCCTCATTTCTTCTAAATTTTCCAATTCTGAAATTCATCTTGCATTACAGTTTGTTTTGCTGCCCTCACCTGCTTTCTTTGCATATAGTTAAGAGAAAAATGTTCTTCCAGGAATAAACCTAGAATTTGTATTCCAAATTTCAGGAGAAGATGCTGAAATAAACACAGCTGTGACCCATAATGAGTTACTTGATTCTATAACTCTTCTACATGGCCCTTCCTTCCACCTCCTGCATCCCACTTGCTCCTTCTTCATTTCAAATGGTGCCCAGAAATACATACACGAGAAGTTTTATGTGAATTCAGATATGTGAACAATCTGAATAGCTGGTAAAAACAACCATTGTATGAGAGCTGCAGAATCAATACTCTCTGTAATACTGCTTCACAGTGAAAAGGTCACTCAATGATTCTTGAGTAGAATGAAATCACAAAACAACCTTGCTTGACTTTAATGATCACCCAATTTATAGCATATTAGTTTTACAGAATGAGTTAAGAATATCCCATCAGCATCACAGTGATGAACATGGCAAGACATGAAAATAAAGAACGATACTATGACTGACTGCAACTATAACACTTTAGAAAGGTGAATAGCAATAATCTGGTTATCCGCATCTTTAATAGAGTTTATCACTACAGTCACTAAAATGGGATACTGAAATGTCAATTATTTCTTAGTGCTAAAATAACTATCTGTCAAATTATGGATGTACCTTTACTCCTTATGCAATAGATGTATTCTGGAAGCAATTAAAAAAATAACTTGGTATTTTGAGTCATATTTAAGATATTGTGTGTCTTTATCCAGAAGTGTTTATATCCTTCCATTTTAGGGAATCCCCAATTTGCTACACATTTAAGGTCATGTTTTAAGATGCCAGATCTTCTTAAAGCAGAGAACCCCTAAAGAACACTAATCTAAAGGACTTCTTAGATTATAATTTACTAAAATATAGTATAAAGGGTTGCCATCCAGCACTGCATAAAAACACGGAAGTAAAATTGCAAAGTAGATCTTGCCTATTTACTAACCTGCATCTCTTTTGGAGATGTCTTATTTTTCCCCTGTAGTTATGCCATCCCAATACATTGCTTTAGAACAAAAATAGATTATATAAAAATTATAGTGAGTAAAGTATAAGAAAATATACTTTGCTTTTATAAGGTGTCCAAATTAAATAATTTTTCACACATAGATTTTCTCAAGTATTATTTTTATACTTACATGTTTTTATTTATTTATTTATTTTAATATGAAATTTATTGTCAAATTGGTTTCCATACACACCCAGTGCTCATCCCAACAGGTGCCCTCCTCAATGCCCATCACCCACTTTCCCCTTCCTCCCACCCCCATCAACCCTCAGTTTATTCTCAGTTTTTAAGAGTCTCTTATGGTTTGCCTCCCTCCCTAACTTTTTTTTCCCCTTCCCCTCCCCCATGGTCTTCTGTTAAGTTTCTCAGGATCCACATAAGAGTGAAAACATATGGTATCTGTCTTTCTCTGTATGACTTATTTCACTTAGCATAACACTCTCCAGTTCCATCCATGTTGCTACAAAAGGCCGTATTTCATTCTTTCTCATTGCCAAGTAATATTCCATTGTGTATATAAACCACAATTTATCCATTCATCAGTTGATGGACATTTAGGGTCTTTCCATAATTTGGCTATTGTTGAAAGTGCTGCTATAAACATTGGGGTACAAAACATCTGCCTATACTTACATGTTTTTAATAGTTTGATCATTTTTCTAAGATTATCATATACTGCTTTATTAAAATGCTATTTTAGCTGTTATATAGTATTCCACTATTTGTCCATTTCATTAATGGGTTAGATTACTTCCATATTTTCATTATTAAAATCACTGCTATGAAAAAACTTATTCACATTTTCTGCAAATGTGTGAGTTTCTAAAGATTTTGTATAAGTTTCTTGGCTCAGGATATACATTCTCTGAAATTTACTCAGTATTTCCAAATTATTCTACTCAATATTTGTCCAGATTTACCTTCCTACCAATAATATAAGAACTCATATTCTCTTTTCAAGTTAAAATGAACAGAACTATATGTGTAACATGGATGAATCTCCCAAACATTATTTTTGAATGAAATAATTTATTTACAAGTTTAAATCCTCCAAAACAGCAGTACATGTGTATATGTGCATATATTATATGTATACACATATATAAAATATATAATTATATATATGTACATATACTTTGTGGGAAAATTGATATGTAGTAAAAGCATATAAACATGCCTGCATGAGACTGATAGATGCCCACTAAAGATAATAGTAACATTCAGAGAAGGAAAGAAACTGAGATGGGAAGGTGGGCTTCAGTGGTATTTGTAAACTTCATTTGTTTGCAAGAAAATCTGAAGGAAATGATGCAAAATTGTAATACCATGCCATCTATGAGGAACATCTATATTTTCTGTACTTTACTATTAGCTTAAAAATTCATAATCAAAAATGAGAATTGAAAACATAATGGAGCTTAGGTTGAAATTAATGTCCTTTTAAATGGAACTGAGTCATGAAACACTGACACATGGTGCTTTTTTTGTTTTACAACAATGATCATTTATGTGTCCAAATGTCTCCATAGTACTTGTCCTATAACAGAGAATTATGTGGTTCTAATATATTGACAACAGCACACTTCTTTGGGTCATTTGTCCAGGTATTTGCTCTCTGGATCCTCATAACCATTCTGCAAGGTCATTAGGGTACATTATTGCCTTTGTTTTAGAAATGAGGAAATTCAGACTCCACGTGCTTCACTGACTTGCCCACAGTCAATTATAGAGTTAATATGGGCCTAAGTCAGAACTAGAGCCCAGGACTCCATGTTTCTGGGCCAGGGCACTTTCTCCTAACTCTGCCACATGTCCCTTCTACATCTCTCAATCCACGAGAGTAAAGGACAGACACAAAGAAAGGATGCATCTGTTACCATGTCAAGCATTCAGACCAAGATAACAGAAACCCTCAGTCATCCAGCTAGTTTATCTGTAAACCAAGTCCTCCTCCCTGTATACCCCATGCAAGGCCTCTCTGAGGGCCACAGATGTTGCATATTTCCTGTGTACTGTTTCTCATGAAAATGGTATCTTGTGAAATATTGAAGAGGGCAAGTACAAAAAAAAATTTTTTTTCTCACTACCCTCCGTGAGCTTGCTGCTTACAACAGGGTGGGCTAGAATGGGACTGTTTTAGTTTTTGCTGGGCAGAAGGTAGCTAACATTCACATGTAAGGGTCCAAAGGAAGAAATTAATCTGAAAATTTAGGCTAATCAATGTTCTCCAAAACCCAGCAAAAAGAATAAAGAGAATGGAGTTCTGACACCTTTAGTAATTAAAATATTTGAAGCTATATTTTTTATTATAGCAGTTCTACTTTCAAAATTGAGAACCAATTGTGAAATAACTATGGTTTTGAGAAAGGTTGAAAGAAAAGTCTTAGAAACAGCTAATATAAATGTCTCTCTCCAAATTAAATCAGTGGGGTGCTAGTTTTAATATGTCTGCTTATTAGCTCAAAATTTGGATTCAATATAAGCAATTAAAATATTTGCCTCTGAAATAGTTTAGGTGGAGTCTTGGCCTATGGTGGCACAATTTAAACAACCAGTAATAGTCCTGTAATTCTATGATTAGGGTTTCCTTTAGTGCCGTAAGATTGTTTTCATTTTCCTGTAACCCTTTTTTTCCTTACAGAGAAAAACTTTTACTCCATTCGATTCCCTCTCTTGCCCCTAGAAAATTTCTTACCCCAGTACTAACAGATTTTTTCCTTGACAAAGTGAACCCAAACAGCATGAAGGCTCAAATGACCTTCTGATTGCAAGTCCACTGGTACTTTTTCAATGTTCACCCTACTTGACTGCTGGGGAGCAACAACCTCCCCAGCCAACCTCCCCACCCCTTCCTTACCAACTTTTCTATCTTAAAATGCACTCCTTGACTGGATCCTAAATAAACTTTCCTGGTTCTCTTCTTTCTAATCACTCCTTCACAGTCTTGTTTGCTTGTTCCTCCATCTCCAATCACATATACTGCCAAAGATTCCTTCCTTCTTTCCTGCCTATCTTCTTATTTTACCTGCTTTCCCTAGTTCCTCCCATCCGTGGCTTTAATTATTATCTATAAGTTAATAACTCATACTTCTGAGTTCAATCTCTTTCCTGAAACCCTAAACCCAATATATTCTCCATCTTCGTACTAGTGTTATTATCTTCTTAAAAAAATGATCACAATCCTCTTATTGAAAAATTTGATGGCTAGTCTGCCTGGAGCACAAAGTCCAAACTTCATATTATTATAGCATACAAAAATTTCTATATGTCTTTATATGGTTAGATTCTAATCTTTTTTTAATGTTTATTATTTTGAGAGAGAGAGAGAGAGAGAGAGAGAGAGAGAGAGAGAATGAACTGGGGAGGGGCAGAATGCAAGGGAGACACAGAATCCAAAGCAGGCTCCAGGCTCTGGGCTGTCAGCACAGAGCCTGACACAGGGATCGAACCCACAAACTGTGACATCATGACCTGAGCTGAAGTCGGATGCTCAACCGACTGAGCCACCCAGGGGCCCCTCTAATCTCTTTTTTTAATGTTTATTTTTTATTTTTGAGAGAGAGAGAGAGCATGATGGGGGAGGTGCAGAGAGGTGGGGGGGGGGGGACAGAGGATCTGAAGCGGGCTCCATGCCGAGAGCAGAGAGCCCAAGGAGGGGCTTGAACTCATTAACTGTGAGATCATGACCTGAACCAAAGTCAGATGCTTGACAGACTGAGCCACCCAGGTGCTCCCTTAGCTTTTAATCTCAATTCTTATTGCTCCTTATCATAAGCCTCACACGACAGCACAGGTCCTCCTCCATTCCTGTGTATTTTTGCTACATTGACCATATTTCCAAAATCAAGTGCATCAAGACATAAAGTCTGATAGACAGGATCACCAAGGTAGGAGGACTCAGTTGAAGTTAGGACCGTCTTGGGAAACAAGAGGAAACAGAGGCTGTTCCAAGCTGTGCCTACAGAGTTGTTTTTCCTCTTTGCCCAGCATCTTAGAAAATGTCAAAAACATTCATGCTCACATAAGATGGATTTACAGAATCTTGGGTAGAGAAACACATATTCCAGACTCTCTACTCTGGGAGACAGAATCTTCACTAGCTGAGTTATCTTCTTTATCAACGAATTAATTTCAGAAGTTGAGAGAAAGGAAAGAGACATGCAAAGAAACAGACCAGTTGGATGAACCTTGATAATCAAGGAAATGACCCTGCAGGCAGGTGTTTCTCACATACATCCTTTCACAGCTAAATTTGACAGTCAGGGAACATAGTTCTTCCTCTGTGTTCCTATAACATCTAGTTTATGGCTTGAGTATAGTTCACAGTGTATATTAATCTAAATTACTTGATTTTATGTCCATTTTCCCAGTCTGTAACTCCTGGTGCAGAGCAGATGCCAATGAAAGAGTAATGAACTCACCCCTCAAGAATGGCAATCCCTATGATACAATGAAGAGCTTTCGTTAAGATTTTTTGCAATCATAGCAAAGGCTATATTAAAATAGCACAGTTTGGTCAAAGCAATTATGAATGCTGCTATAAATACTTTCTATTGATTAGGAAACCCAACATGCTAAAAACAACAACAACAACAATACTCAACTGCAGTTAGAGATCACTGACCCCATCTGCTACAAATTTTCCAAACAGCATATAACAATTGTGATGGCAAAAGCTATCTCTGCTTTAAAGATACAAGACAAAAAATTGACGAATACCTTAGTATGCAATTCCATCAGAACCTCACTTGCATTTTTTCAAAATCCACCAAGAACTAATGAAATATTTGTGCTACAAAAGAAAGTCTTGGGCCAGCAAATGGTGCTATTTTTCTAGCTATGATGCGTGGAAATGCAGAGTACTCAGGAGATTAGGATATCTATCCAAAATATCAGGCAGTTACCAAAAAACTGCTGATAACAATTCTCTTTTTGATTTTCACATCTCTAATATTCCTGTTTCTATTCCTCTCTTGATAGTTCACATTTATACGACTTCTTTCTCTGCAGTTTAGCTCTTTATTTAGCTCACAAAGTAGGCATTATACTAAGGAGGTAGAGTATTCATCTTTTGGCGTCAGTAGCAGTTGCCCTTAGCAACCACCACTTGAAGGGAAACCTTATTTTCATCTGGTAACTCAAAATAGGACTAAAGGGTCAACTGCAGAGCAATTGTAAAAGGCAGGTCTCAAACTGGCAAATTGCTCAATACAAGACTCTCTTTCATCTGGAGCATTCCAAAGACATTGGGAGTTTTGTTCACAAATATTTCATAAATCACAGGGTTTATAAATTGGTTTCTAAACAATACTTATAAAAATAGAACTATACATTCCAACTTAAAATTTCTTTATTATTGAGGCTATAGAGAGGAACCATATAATTGACACAAGTCTAATGCAAACAGAGAGGTAAAAGGAATAAATATTCATTTCAGATACATTATATCACATACTCTGAGACCTTTTGAATTTATTGATCTTTAATTTCAGTTCAAGCTTCAAGAATCTATATTAAGAAGAAAAGCCAATTTAAGCTCATAAATTCTATGATTAAATAGTTAATCATTCTGGATACTTCTGAATTATTATCTGATACATAATAATTGCTAATCTATTATTAAGGAAAAAATCAGGGATGCATGTAATTTTCATTCTTCTTATGCTCTCTGAACCCTACTTATATATATAACTCATGCACAGTACTCTATGTGATATTTAACATATACTATACGTTAGCATCCTTCTTATGAGCCAAAGAATGGAAGGAACTGGAAAAAAACACACTTCCACTATTGTGTCCTAAGACATCTATCTATTGTGGGCTATTAGGCTTTTCTGGACACGTATTCTAGAAGTCACTTTTTGCCCCATATTAGCATTCTAAGTGTGCTTGGGGCAACAGAGATGACATCAGCATTGACAGCAGTGGCATTGACTCTACACAGGTTTTCCCTCTTCCATGGTAAATCTTACAGGAAGACACCTAGTCATTGCTAACATCAATGTTCTACATTAAGTCCATTCGTTTCAACAACACATGACATAAAATTTTGCTAGTGCTCTCTGCCCACAACCCTAAATAGGACACAAGCCTTGCTTTCCTGAAACAAGGGAGATATGGCAAAGAGGAGTGGGAAAGGAAGGCACAGATTACTGGAAGCAAATCAAATATTAGGAAGAGTAACTTGAAAATATGATGATGATGATGACCATAAAATTATTAAGCATGGGAGTGTGACCACGTATGATTGCATGGCAAAAAGATCCTGCAGAAACAGCATGTTTTCATGCTTTTCCAAGCTACTCCAGCTAAGTTTTGAAATTCACATGTTACAAATGTAATTTTGTACTCTTTAACTCTTAAATAACTCTTGAAATAGAAGATAAATCAGTTACTGAATCAGATACTGTCAACTTCTAATGGGATTTTGTTTTATTTTTCATTTTTCCTTCAGCATTGAGGTTGCATCAAAAATTATTGTTTTCAACTAAAAAAGTATAATTAAAAACTACTTGAAAACTACATGCAATGTCATCAAATTGTACTTTGTTTCACATATGTATGTAAATTTTACCTCAACAATAATAGTAACAAAAAATATAATGAACATAGATAAACTCCAGTTTGCTTAATACTTTACAAACATGAGTACATATGGTCTTTGAATCTTTATTTGAACACAACTTCTCAGGTACTACAAAGTCTGCCACCTTTGAAATTTCTCTTTCCAGGGGGACTGAAATCTTCTGGGGCTCATCTATCACAAACGTGTTCTACTCTGTGCATATAAGAATGTTGCTCCAGACCTTTCCCTCACCTGACACTCTTAGTGTTTGGAAGGCGCTGCTCAGGGCTCTCTTACCTGTTGTCCCTTATAACACATGGGACACTATGGGAAGGGCTTAGATGAGCGTGGGGATGCTGCCTGAGACTGGAGAACATCTCTTTGTGCTGGAGATTTTGTTTTGCTTTTCCTGTGTGGAAGCTAACTCCATCCATGGGGGAATTAGACTCATGACTTTCTGTCCACCAGTCCCTGCCTATCTGTCAGTGCCCTCACTCATCCTGTCCTGACTGCTGACAGGAGAGATCCCCACACACTGGTGAATAGCTGCACTCTATTTGTATTCTAACCAGAGGGCTCCAGAGGGCTGTTTCCGTGAAATTTATTTTAAACTTCAAAGTTAATTGTAGATGGACATCAGTAAATTAAGTTCCCAAATGTGAGAACTTTGAATGAACAAAAAATGTTTAAGAACTTAATGTGACATTTTTAATAGTAAAAACTATTCAATTATTCTTATAGCTATAATGCTCCTCTCATTCTGAAGAATTGTTTTTACTTTATGTGTGCTCAACTTTGACATGAAATATTCCTGAAGGTGAAAGGTATTTACCGAGCTTATATTTTTTAGTAACTCAGGTACAATGAGAAAACCACACACTAAAAGACTGAAATTTTCAAAAACTCACTTTTTTTGCAATTATAGAGATTTTATATTATTATGCACCATCAAAACAAATGGAAAAATATAATAAAAAGTAAATACTTTCCACAGATAAATATGGCACAATTTTAACAAAGGGTATCAAGAATGTTGATTAAATGTTTTCTGTAAAACTTTTTTTTTTTAATGTTTATTTATTTTTGAGAGAGACAGAGACAGAATGCGAGTAGGTTAGGGGCAGAGAGAGAGGGAGAAGCAGGCTCCAGACTCTGAGCTGTCAGCACAGAGCCTGATGCAGGGCTTGAACTCATGAGCTGGGAGATCATGACCTGAGCTGAAGTCGGACGCTCAACCAACTGAGCCACCCAGGTGCCCCTGGAAAACTTTTATATTTTATTTTTTATGTATGACCAAATCTTACCTGTCCTCAGATAACCCCTCAACTGTATCGAACATTGCTGAAAAATTAACAATAATTTTTAAATATCTGAAGACAGAATGATTGCACAAGCTCTGGCACTATTCAGTACATATGTTTATTTATAGTAGGAACCTCACACTATCACAGGGATCCTAGTATTTTTCTAGATACAATTCTGACCAGCTTTTTCATCTGTTTTCCCAAACCATGCATGATAAGCAGCAGCAAATGAAAAGATGTAGAGATAAAGAAACGTTCAAAGTAACATTTGGATCCCAGTCTAGATTTAGACAATGAAGGAGAGGAAACAAACAAAAACCAAAACTCTTGAAAGAGTGAAATCTTAAGAACCTTTTCACCCAGGAGGTCTTGAAAGGTGCTGTGTGTGTATAAAGCATGAACTTGATGATATCTCTAGAACCCTTTTTTATTGCCTCTTTTTCCCCCCTTTCATTCTGTGTGTTTACTTGTGTTTATTTGTTTTTGGCTTGATGTATAAACAAACAGAACAGAGGAGGGACAATGTTGTATGCCAAGAATGTAGCCCATAAGGAAATGTTTTTAAAGCATCAATGGAGGAGGAATAGAGCAATGCCAGGGGCCTGACAACGTTGCCTGGTGGGAGAGGCAGGTCTGCCCAAAAGGACAGTGATAGAAGTTTTTTTTTTTTTTTTTTAAAGCTTTTACTGCCTGTCAGAGCGGACAGAGTTTTCCAGGCAAAATAGCTGAGTAATAACTTGGGAATAAACTCAAATACTTTGTCAGCGCAGCTCTCACCCACTATGTGGATGTGCCCTAAAATGGACAAGTCGCTAGGGTCCTGTCTGTCAGTGACCTCAGATGTCAGGGGATGTGGTCTCCACTCTTGCAAAACAAGACTACCTAGATCTGAAAGAGGAATGACCTTGAATGAGTGGAGTGAGATTACCCTCATCCAGAATGGTGAGAGGGAGGCTGGGATTACCACGGCAGGGGCGGGGGGGGGGGGGGGGGGGTGTGCTTTCAATGTATTTATTTAGTTTTTGTTTTGTAGAAGCCAGGTAATCACACCATGTGCATAACAAGTGATGAGGCCATACATATAGGAGAAGGGTTTATTTATAGGAGTTGAAATCAGAAGACCTGTGTGTTTATTACTAACTGCAGGTCAGTATAAACTCTCCAAGTCTCAGTTTCATTACTGGTAAAATGAAGGTACTAAAAGCTATCTCACAGGTAAGATTTTCTGTGAGGACAAGCAAATGGTTTATATGGATGTGTAAAAGGAAAGCTAGTTGTTGACAATTATAAAACTAAGCTCCAGGCAATGTAAATCTGAATGTTTTGACATAATCACTCTGCTCATCATAATTAGGTTAAGTTAATTGGTAAGCAGTTACACAAACAGCTGAGTTGGAGACAGTTATGAGACAGCTACACCAAGTACAGCTAAGATTATCTGTGTAAGAGAAAAGGTATGTGTGCCCCACAAGACCCTGCTTCGAGGTCCCTCTGAAGACCAGAGTCCAGGAGTGGGTGGGAATGTGTGTGTGGATTTCTCCCTCCTCTGACCACAGGTATCTGGAGGTGGGGGATTCTGAGAACCTAAGAAAGTCTTGAGGCAAAGCCTTGGCTTTGGGATTCAGGCACACTTTAGTTTGAGGACCTGTTTTAGCATTTACTATCTGTGTGACCTTTAGTTAATTATCCTTAATTTCTCCACTTACAAAGCTGTGATAAAGACACCCTGGCAAACTGGTTGTAGAATTAAAAGCAAAGTAAACCAAACATGTGAAGAATCAAGCATGGCATCTTCCATCCACTGTACATAGGCTAAGGTAGACACTGAAGTCCCAGGTCAGATATGGTTGGGGCCAGAGCAGTCCTCATAGGGGGTGCATACTACAGGGAGGAAGAAGAGGGATGTCTAGATGTAGGGTAGCAACCAGTCCTCCTATCAACATAGAAAGGAGAAGAGCCTCCTGGAAGCCGGGGCCACAGCCTCTCCTTTCTCTCCATTCTTTGGGCAGTGTTAAAAATAAGAAGAATTCTCCTTCCACAATTCCTTTACCCTCACCACCCTGGCAATCCACCAACTAAATCACTGGAGTTCATAAGCACTTCCTCATTCCACCCCACCCCCTTCCTAACAGTAAAGTAAGAGATACTCCACGCCATTTGTTCTCAGCAGGAATCAGTTTAAACAGCTCATTTTCATGGTTCCTTATAGTGACAGACAATTGAATAGCAAAAAGAATAAAGCAGGGGTATATGGCAGTACTCTGGGCATCAGGACATTGAAGGGGGGTACAAGATACAAGTGAGCACTGTAGCCAAGAGTGGGTGGAAGAACCAGATGTCTGGGCACTAAAGGGAAGAAAAGTAGGGTGGAGAAAAGTAAGGAGGGTCTGAGTATGGGGCAAAGGAAGTCCTGAGTATGGGGCAAACTGGAAATAATTACAGAATCAGAGAATAGTAGAATTAGAAGTTTAGAGGATTATCTCTTCTGAGGGCTTCAGAAAAAAATGGCTTTAGGGATCAGGCAGAGAATATTAATTAGGGAAGCAGGAAGAATATGATATAAAAGATAGCAGAGGGAGCTGTGGAGAACTTAAGCAAGTGTGTCTTTCCCAAAGACAACGTGATTGTGCTGTGCTGGCCAGAAGAACTTGACTGTGGGAGGAATTTCTCCAGTCCTTTCAATGTTATAAATGGGATTCCTAAGCATTAAAATACATAACAGAATATTTTATGATGTGACCTTATACAGAAATAGCTCAGGCAGGCTCTTTTCTCCAAGGATTTGAAAGCTGGGTCAGATTTGAAGATCTCACAAGAAATGGGTTAGCTCCCGATACTCCAAGAAATCCTCAAATCCTAGAGACTCCAGGAGGTTCCTAGTTCCCTCTCAGGTAAGAAGAACTTTCACTTTCCAAGGCAACCCAGGAGTGAGTCCAGGCTACATCCAGAGATTCCTCAAAGAAAGATTTAAATACTCTAGGGTGATTGAAATTCTGTAAGTCATAAATGGGTCCTGAAGGTATTAAAAAGGGTGATTCACTTGTTGATTCCACTAAAACTCCATTATACCTTCTGAGTAACTTAAGATCACAGCATGAGGGATGAGGGCAAGTCACAGGAATAAGCTTAAAGAGGCAGCTATGAAGTCACAAGATCCAGAACAAAAGCAGGCGAAACACATTTACTTGGGGCAAGCATGCCACATCTCCTCTTTTGGGCCACAATAAACCACACTTTCATCAATATTATGGCTGTGTGACATGTATAGTTTTGATGTCAAACATTAACTGCCCATCTTTGATTAATTCAAAGAGAGGGACTTTGGATTTGGTCAAGCCTGTGTCTGAAGCCCAGCTCCATTACTTCTTAGCTATGCTATTCAGGAGAATCACTTCACTCTCCAGTGCCACATTTTCTCATCTGTGAAATAGTGACAAAACAACTTATCTTGAAGGGTTGTGAAGTTAAACGGTAAAATATAGATGCAATGCGCCCTATAGATTTAGTAAGTATTTGATGAATAACAGTCACCGCTATTATCTCTTGTAATCTTTGCTATTGTTATCATCATTGTAGGAACAGACAAGTGCCATCACACACAGCAAGCCCTCATGCCTGTTTCTCAGCCCCTCATGGGATTTCCCAAATACACAGGGCCTGTGTGTCCCCCAGGAGACCTACGATAACTTGCACAAGTCACTCAATGTGCATTCTGGTTACAGAAGCAAGTAACAGGATGAACAAAACTCCATGGCCTGTCCATGCCTTTTTACTCAAGTTCTTTGGGACACAATTAGTAAGTGGTATTTCTAGCAGCTTGTGATTTGCAGTAAGTAATTGCAGACTAGTGTTCTTTCTTCTATTGCTACTTGCTAAACACCCACATAAAGTATCAGATCACAAAATTCACTATAAATTGAAATATATGTTTCTCTTTGGGAAACATTATCTGGGAATAATCCAACAAGGACGAGGAGGAAAACACAACCCTAATTTCTACTCTTCATTTCATAACACTACATTGATTATTTTCAGACTTAATTTGGTGTATAATAATGAAAAGAGATATTTCTTCTTATATTTTTGTTAATGTGGATTTTGGGGGTGGGGGAGTTCCAGCCAATGCATTTATACTACCAAGTGTCAGGCAAAGTAAGGGAAAGCAAAATTACCTTACTGAGGCGTGTGAGAAAACACATTCTCGTGGTTCTCTACCTAATGGAAGTCAGCGTTTTCTTTCTAATGTTATCTTTTCATAGACTGATGTTGTTAACATGAGAGAAAAGGCACAAGTGTTAATTATTGTTCTCCAATTAGAAACTAGCATGGGTTGTATTCAAGCTCCTACTCTTCAGATTTTAGTATAAACTAAAAATACGACCCAAACATCCATCACCTGATTAATAAATAAAATGTGGCCTATCCCCACAGTGGAATATTATTTAGCAACATAAAGGAATGAAGACTGAAGCATGCTACACTATGGATAAACCTTGAAAACATCATGTCAAGTAAAAGAAGCCAGGCAGAAGACCCCATAACGTATAATTCCACTTATAGTAAATGTCCAAAACAAGCAAGTCCACAGGGGCAGAAAGTGGATTGGAGGCTGCCTGGGGCTGAGATGGTGGGGCTAGGAGTGCGGAGTGACTGCTAAAATATATGAGGTTTCTTTTCGGAACGATAAAAATGTTTTGGAATTACATAGTGACAATGGTTGTACAACTCGGTGAATATACTAAAAACCACTTTTAACCATACTTAAAAAGGGTGAATTGCATGGCATGCGAATTATATCTCAATATTCAATGTAGGAAATTCTTGCCTGTCATCACTATATTCCAAAACAAACATTCACTGCAAGCTTACCTTGTGAGATTCAGTGAATTCTTGAGTGACACTGCATTAGCAAAACAAGTTTTGAAATCCTTGTATGTAAATCTCAACTTGGTTTCCATAGTTTTATAAACAAAATTTCCTGCCAATTTAAATTAAAAAAAAATTGCCTTGGGTGATTCTTTCCTTTTATTGGCTTTTCTCATAGGATAAAATAAGTGTTCACATTTCTTTTTTTGTTTGCTTTTGTTTTGGTAATGAAGTGGAGTCAAAATGGAATTAAGTAAAAATTATATTGTATGGCTTCTTGAAAGCAGCAGCAGATCAAATATGGAGCATACGAAAAAATAAGTTCCTTAATCAAGCACATTAATAAAAAAGAGCTCTCAAATAAAATGTTGTTTCACAGACATCTTAAACACAGAAGCATGACACACACATGTTGAAAAAACGCCAAGTTTTACATTTTGGTCTTGTAGCAACTTAATGCCATAAACATTTCCAGAAAAATGAAACGATTAATGCAATTTTTATAAAAACTGTACACATACGTATGACCAGTGTTACTTTTTTCTTTATGTTTTTAATGTTTATTTTTGAAAAGGACAGACAGAGCATGAGTGGGGAGGGGCAGAGAGAGAGGGAGACACAGAATCTGAAGCAGGCTCCAGGTTCTGAGCTGTCAGGACAGAGCCCGACCTGGGGTTCAAACCCACAAACCAGGAGATGGTGACCTGAGCCGAAGTTGAATGCTTAACCGACTGAGCCACCCAGGTGCCCCTCTTTATTTTTTAATGTAATGCATTCCGAAGTATCTTTAATGATGGGGCGCCTGGGTGGCTCAGTTGGTTGAGAGTCTGACTTTGGCTCAGGTCATGATCTCACCGGTTCGTGAGTTTGAGCCCTGCTTCAGGCTCTGTGCTGACAGCTTGGAGCCTGGAGCCTACTTCAGATTCTGTGAGTGTCTCTCTCTCTGTTCCTCCCCTGCTCTTTCTCTCTCTCTCTCTCTCAAAGATAAATAAACGTTAAAAAAACAATTAAAAAAAAAGGAAGTATCATTAATGCAAAGTTTAATTTAATAATGTGTAACAATTGTGGCATTAGGAGCCCTGGAGTCAGACTGATATGAATCCTGATTCCCTTACTAATGCCCTTGAGAAAGTTTCTTAATCTCTCTAGGCCTCAATTTCAACATCTATGAAATGATAACACAGGGTTGAGAAAATTCAACGATGGCACATTTAAAGTGCTTAGTAGGATGCTGGGCATGTGGTCAGCTGATACCACTGGCATCATCATCACCTTGTTTGTAGCATTGCTTAATGCCCTTTTACAGGATCATGTCTTATTCCAGTGACACTTCTGATAAAATCCACAGATTTCCGCTAGAGAAGCAGTGACGCAAACCGATTCAGTCCTACAGGGAGACACTTTCCTCTGTTTCTCTAAAAAGTTCAAATTATAATTCCAAGAAACCACACATCCTTTTTGCTAACAGGCCTCTAACCACAACTTCATAAAATGTCCTTTTTTCCATCAAGAAAGCCAAACATAATATCTTGTTCATCTGATTATAAGCAGAATAGCTGCTATAGGAGCACTGCGGTATCACAGACAATAATGGCTATAATTACTATCCACCTGGCAAAAAAAAATCATCTAAGAAAGACATGTGGTATCCATCAATGTAATGAAAAATGAAAACAAGGGAACAATGCTGCTCGCTCAACCTTATATATGGATACTTGATTTACAGGTCAGTAGCGTTACATGTAGCCTGTAAGTAATTTCTCATTCAATTGTATTCCCTAGTAATAAGCTAGGTGACACAGATACACCCTAAACTTAACACATGCTCTTACCTAAATTTTAAAACCTTATTCTGGTAATTAAGATTATCCTAAGACTTTGAAGTTCTGTGATCCTCTTAGGAAAAAATTAGGAAGTTTGTTCAAGATTTACGGTTTCGTTTTTGAAAAGTTAAAAAAGAAACAAAACACCTTATTCTGAAACATGCTGTATTCAAAACCAAAAATGAGCAAGTCTGTCAATTACAAGATAAGGCTTAGTAAAGGCAAGACAAACATCGTTAAAATGTTTGTGTTGGACACATTTATTCTCTGTGTCATTGGACACATCGCATTTCAAGATAAATTTTAAGTAATTTAGAAAAGCTCATGGTACGGTAAACAGTGACAGTAATCTTTTCAAGATTCCTCCTTTCGAAAAAAATTATTTTATGCCATCTTAATATAAACATTCCCATTCCTGAGGTTCCCAAATTGTCTGGGAACTATCCCATCGGCACCATTCCTGGGGACAATCTCATCAGGTGATCTTAAACATAAAGGCTGTTGGGGTGTTTCCAGATGGCAGCATCTGAAAAGCCCAAGTGTTGACCAGTTACTGTGGGTCTGATGTGAGTCACCCCCAGCTGGCTTGTTACATGTCACAGCTGGGGAGCAGGGCTTCAGAGACTAGTGTGGCATGGTGTATATTCAATATTATGAACCAGGTTTTGGCTGACCAGTTGTTGGGGAGACAAAATGAATTGAGACTACAATTACCAAACTAATTTGATTTGTTAGCTCAAGGAGGTAAGCCTCAAACATTTCAGAGCTTGTTATAGAAACACAGATACACATACACACATACACACACCAAGTCAAAACAAAGCAAAACAAAATGAAACAACCCCCCCGCCCCCAAACAAAAGAAACTGAAGAGAGAGAAATACTAACCAAAAAAGCAATTGTACCCAAGACTTAAACACTCCCTGCTATCCAAAAAATAATGCTTTGAGTTGAGGCCAGCAAAGACCTCCTAACATTTGGTCCTATGTTATTCTATACAAGCTTTGAAGAAAAACAAAATGAAAGATCTAGACACATCAATTTCATCTCCACATACAAAGGTTTTAAAGATCAGCATTTTAAGAAGTAAATCAGAGAAAGAGAAATATCATCAGATTTCACTCATTTATGGAATTTAAGAAACAAAACAGATGAACATAGGGGAAGGGAAGAAAAAATAAGATAAAAACAGACAAGGAGGCAAACTATAAGAGACTCTTAAATACAGAAAACAAATTGAGGGTTGCTGGTGGGGTGTTGGGTGGGGGGATGGGCTAAATGGGTGATGGGCATTAAGGAGGACACTCTTTGGGATGAGAACTGAGTGTTACTTGTAAGTGATAAATCACTAAATCCTATTCCTGAAATCATTATTATGCTATGTGTTAACTAACTTGGATTTAAAATAAAAAAAGAGAAGAAAACTTGAATATTTTAGTATTTTACTATCTTTAAAAAAAGATCAAAATTTTATAAGGGATCAGGACAAAACTATTATATTAAGGATTTCATCCAGTTTTTTTTTAAATTTACTTTTTAATGCTTATTCACTTTTGAGAGATGGAGAGAGACACAGCATGAGTGGGGGAGAAGCAGAGACAGAGAGGGAGGCACAGAATCCGAAGGAGTCTCCAGGCTCTGAACTTCCAGCACAGAGCCTGATGTGGGGCTTGAACTCATGACTCGTGAGATCATGACCTGAGTCGAAGCTGAATGCTCAACTGACTGAGCCATCGAGGCACCCCTCACCCAGTTCTTTTAAATGTCAAACTTACAGGAAGAAACAAAAAAAAAAGATACTAACAAAAAGGCAAATGATAGATAGTATTTAAAACATTGCTAGCATATTGATCAATTAATGTCACAACTGCAGAATAAATAAATAGTAATTTTTTTCTAATTACCTAAGTTTTGTTTTCTGTTACTTCCACACAGAAATATTTATCTTTTTCTTTTTCTTTCTTTTTCTTTCTTTCTTTCTTTCTTTCTTTCTTTCTTTCTTTCTTTTTCTTTCCTTCCTTCCTTCCTTCCTTCCTTCCTTCCTTCCTTCCTCCTTTCTTCTTTCTTTCTTTCTTTCTTTCTTTCTTTCTTTCTTTTCTTTCTTTTCTTTCTTTTCTTTCTTTCTTGAATCTAAGCAAGAAATTCCTTGAGATATTTACTCCAGGAATTCACTTTGAAAACTAGGGGCATGGATACCAGCCTGCTTCTTCTTAGACTTGCCATACAATAGAAGTATGCCATCCTTCCTATGTCATCCCTGAGTATACTCTGACTCAGTATAATTGAGTTTATGATAAAATAAAATACTTTCTAATGGGGCTTTTATTCTATTACTTCATGAGAGAGAAAAATAATATTTAAACAATCCAGGAAAAAAGAGAAAATTTCCATTCTTTTGGATGTATTGCATTCCCAAACCCCTCTCCTATTTGTAGTTCACATGCTAGGAGGCGTCTTTGTGTTCAAGAGAAGAGTACAGAATAACTAGTCCTTTTCATGGAGTGCTCAACGGGATGTACGGTAGTTCAAGGCAGATTAGTCAGCTCCCGTTAGTAACCTCAAAAATCAGAAGGTCTTTCTAAGAGTTAGATCCTACAATAGCAGCTCCAAAGATTCAGTGCTCTGAATTTATTTAAACAGTTACAACAGGAGTAATACACAGCATCAAAATCAATAAGAGGCTCAGATTGGATATATTTTAAAAACAAAGGAAAGACTGTCCTAGTAAACTAGGTTAAAATGTCCAACGATTTACTCCCTCAATTCTAAAACGGATCAATTCTTCTAAGCCATTGCTCCCATCTCGTAAAGCCACCACTCGACAAATTAATAGTGTAAGGCTACAGGAATGTAAAACCCTAAGGCTTAGTTTAAAAGAATCTATAGTGAAATAAGGGAGATGAATTCCAAAAAGGCAGAGTTTCACTAGGGGTCATTCTGGAAAACTGTGACACATACCTTCAACAAACATGCCAGGAAAGTTCACAGTAATTATCTCACTGGCAGTTCTTACTATTGTCCAGTCATTCAATCTTAACCACTGACAGTTAATCTTAGATGGCTGTTGTTTGTGCAAGAAGCAAGACTGTAAGACAAAGTAGGAGCAGACACTAGGGCTAGATTTGAAAACTGAAATCAGTGGCCCATAGACAAAGACTGCCTTTTCAAAACAGAATTAAAATACACAATGTTTATAACTTAAATATTACTTCAATTCCAACATAAATTAATACAATTTAGATCTCTCTCTAATTCTTCCTTTTAAACTTTTATTTACAACAGATGACAATTTTATAATTTCTTGGAAAGCCATTGAATAAAATGTAAAATTAATTTACTAGTTTAACAAATAAGTTCATGATCAAGCCTAATGTGTCCTTAAGACAGTTTTGGATATTCGATTTTAAAAATCAAGTGGTCCCTTGATACCAACATATAATGCCATTAGGGAAATACAGACAGAGAAGGTTTATTTGTTTTTGTTTTGTTTTTGCTCAGAAAGATCTGAGAAAAGCAAAAAAAAAAATACTACTGCATTTTTAAAACACTGAAATATAGTGCCTTACATAACAATGTTAAGTGCAACTTAGCAAAAAACTTTCTACAAATCAATCTTTACATAATAATTATATTAGTTAAAGTAAGAGATCTAGTAGCATCCATGCAGTTATGCTCACACACGTATTTACTAACTGAACAATAAAACATATAGACTTATTATATGAAGCAGAGGATCAAAATTAGTTGATAGTAAAGCCTTTTAGTTGATAGTAAAGCCTTACTTAGATTGTAGAAAGACAATTTGCCACACCTACTCCCAACCTATTTAAGGACCTCCTATTAGCATCTATTAATTCTACCCTCCAACCCATCAAGTTAAGAAATTTAACCTAATTATTATCAAGGGTTTAGGAGGTGAAAAATAATTTCTCCTAAAAAAAAACCCACTGGAGATGATAGCTAGCTAGCTAATTAGCTAACTAGCTAGCTAGATAGACGGGGATAGAAATATTTTCCTTCCTCTATTTCCAAAAAAAGATCTGGAGTAACACTTATAATTCATTGCATAATTTCAATCTTTAAATCTTCAAAGTTAGCTTATGAGATAATGTTTCATTAGAATGAAATAAATAATTTGTTAACGTTTGGAATGTAGCATGTTGTATTGAGACTGGTTGAAATTCTAGAAATAAAAAGCTGATTCATGTTACCCTCATCATATAGCTTAAGTGGAGAACTTCTAGTTTGTGAACATTTGGTATGCTTTCATCCAAATGAAACTGCTTTGTCACTGCCACTGCAGTCTAGAAAACAGTTTCCACTGTCCACTCTGGTGGCCCCCTCAAGTTACTGCATCAAGCTAAAGAAATCAGAGGGTTGACAATCTGGATGAAGTAGTTAACCAGTTAACCAACTTTCAAAGGCAGAAGATAAATGATAACAGTGTTTATTTCCACAGTCAGTCTAAATGGACAGTAGGTGTTCCCTTTACTGAATCTAAATATCTTCATTCCACCTCTTCCTGCTTCTACCCTCCACCACTCTTCATTGTACAACCCTTACTGTCTGTCTGAATCCTTCCACTCCCATAGCCTTTCCTTCCCCTCCCCCGCCCCTGCCCCCATCTCAGTCACTTTTAATGAATATAACTTTGGAAAGAAGAATGTTTTACTGTTTACTATACTCGTTAAAGAAATCTCTTCTCAATATTTAAAATAAAAACTAAACATTTCATTTTTCAAGGAGGGAAATACAGTTGATGCACCATGTAGTCAGTGTGTGACTTTCCATTGTTAATTTTTCTGTAGGTAAACCATCATTACCAGGAAAGTAAGAGGTTCCCTTATTATCACAGCACCCTAGATTCATATGGAAACAGAGCACAAAGCTCAGATTAAAGAAGTCCTGGGTCTCTGAAGTCCAAGCCCCTGACCCCAAGGCAAGAATGAAGTTCAATCATCCCCAGCCAATGAGCAGCTGCCATGAAATGGGTTTCTACAACCTCTCCAGAAGCCAATTCTGGTTTGTAGTTACTCTCACTATTGCTAAGTTATTTTGTTTAATTAACCTAAATAACTGAGGCTGAACTTTTCCATTCTGCTCATTATTATTAACTCTTCAGAATAGTATTCACGTGCTTCAGGACAATGACTGGATTATCTATTGGCTTTCTCTTCCTCATGTATAACTCTACAAATCATTTAACCTTTTCAAAAGTATTTTTTCTTATTTCTATCACTATTTTTTACTGATGCTGATTTCTCTAGAGTTTCACTATCACCTTTAATTATGAAATGTGAAAGTGATAAATATTGGAAAATAATCACTATCATAGTAATGAAATAATGAGTAAAAGAAATGTAGTACACTTTACAAAGTCCTTTCTTGGGCATGTTGTCTTCTGATTCTGACAAATCTGTAAGGTAGGTATGGCAGGGAATATAACTCCCATCTTCCTCAAATGAGGAAATTGAAACCCCAAAATGTTGTCATTCCAAAGAATTAACAGCCATGTAGTGCCAAGGATTAAACTAGAACTTGGGATTTCTCACACCAAAACTTTTATACTTTGTATTTCTAAAAATGCTAGGCTGCCTACTCATACCAAAGCATATGATACACTCTTAGTGAACTGTTCTTTCAGAACAAAAAAAAATTTTTTTAATTCCAAAACATATATATCAACAATTTTTATAATGTACATACCTATCTATCTGTATTTATATATCACCACAAACAAATATTTCTTGCTAAGAATCTGCATGCCCATGTGCTCTGCTAGCATGGATTAGGTTGTAAGGAAGCATGTTGTTGTGGTTACTTTGACAATCCTAATATACTTTGCTTTGTATAAATGTGAAATTACTATGCTATTTCTTCAATAAATAATATTAGAAAATTTAAGACCTAAAGGCAGAAGTATTTTATTTTATTTATTATTATTTATTATTATTATTTAGAGGCAGAGAGTGCAAGTGGGGAAGGGGGGGCAAAGGGAGAGAGATAGAATCTTAAGCAGGCTCTACATTCAGCACAGAGCCCAATGTGGCACTTAATCTCACAACCCTGGGATCATGACTCTAGTCAAAATCAAGAGTCAGATGCTCAACTGACTGAGCCACCCAGGTGCCCTGACACAGAACAATTTTAAAGTGATGAATAAAATGTATTTACTGTCATTACCTTGTCCCTCTAGAAAGCAAAACCCAAGAACACAAAGGTATATGGCTTGGAGATAAGGTTCAAGACAACCTCAGTAATCCTAATTTACTGAGACTTAATGTAAATGCTGGTGACAAAACTATGAGAAATTCTTCTGGCAATTCTGACAGTAAACAAATCTAAGCCTTCAACACAGTCCTGCAAGCCCTCACTCTTGACCCTCTTTGAAACTCAACAATATTCCTGCTCCTTTCTCTCTCTCAGAAAGTAATTCACTTGGCTTTCTCAAAGTCAATATTGTCCATTGTTATGGAATGAATGTGTCTCCCCAAAATTCATATGTTGAGGCCTCAGCTCCCAGTGTGACTTTATTTAAAGATAGTGTCTATGAGGAGGGAATTAGGGTCTAAGATGGATTTTGGGCCCTAGAAGTGAGGTGCTACTGTAACAAATACCTGAAAATGTGGAAGTAGCTTTGGAACTGTGTAACAGGAAGAGGCTGGAAGAGTTCTGAGGTGCATGCTAGAGTCAAGATTGAGTCAAATCACAATTACCATGAATGGACTGTTGGTACAAACAAGTATGCCTACTAAAAGCAATTCTTATGGTAAAAGTTCAGAAAGAAGACCTGGAAAAAAAGGCTTCCATCATTAGAGAATACATAAGTAATCATGAACAGAATGTTGGTAGAAACATGGAGGTTAAAGGCCATTCTGTGAGGTCTCAAAATGAGGAACATGTTATTGGAAACTGAAGAAAAGGCAATCCTTGTTATAAAGTGGCAAATAACATGGCTTAGTGATGGTCTAGAGTTTGTGTAGACAGAACTTATGATCAATGAAAGCAGATATTTAGCAGAAGAGATTTCTAAGTGAAGTATTGGAGGTGAGACTTGGGTCCTCCTTACTGCATATAGCAAAATGTGAGAGAAGAGAGATGAACTGACGGAGGAATTGTTAAGTCAAAAGGAGCCACACTGGAGATTTGGAAAACTGTCAGCCTATCCCTATTGCAGAGAGAGAGAGAGAAAGAGAACACTTGTTCTAAAGAGGACACTAAAAATGTGGCTGAACAAGCTTTTATAAAAAATCATGAGTTGGACTAATGGATTTAGTCCATCTCAGCCATCTCAGCAGGTGCCAGGAATAAAGATGCGATTATACCAGCAAGACAGACACTGCCAGTTTGAACCAAAGGGGACAGAGAAAGCAGGACAGTATAAAGGAAAACTGTCAGACTTTGTAGATTCCACAGGATCAGATAAAGGAGCTACTGGGCAGTGAATATAGGCTATTCCTCAAGGAAAAGGAGGAGATGACTCCTCGGGCAATTCAGAGATCTTTAGGGCTGCCATTACAAGCCCATGAGCAAGGCTGTTTCCTCACAGGTTTCAGAGGGCTGGATACCTGCACAGAGCCAGAGGGGACAAGGTCACTACCCCCCACTGAAGGGGTGGGCCCACTCTACCTAATCACATTGCCAAGATTAGTGGGCCTGGCAGGTGGAACATCCAGCCAAAGAGGATTATTCTCAAGACTGAAAATTCTATGGAATTTGCCTTGCTGGGTTTTGGATGTGCTTAGTATCTGTCATCTCTTCCTTCTTTCCAACTTCTCCTTTTGGAAAGAGAATATCCTATGCCTGTTCCACCATCGTATTTCAGAAGCCCATAACTTGTCTAGATTCACAGGTTTATGGTTGGAGAGGAATTTTGCCACAGGTTTATCCTGAATCTTACCCACATGTGGCTTAGACGATACACTGATGAGGTTTTGGACTTTTTTAGAGTTGGTACTGGACTGAGTTAATACTTTTGAGGCTGTTGGGAGGGAACAACTGTATTCTGTATAAAAGAAAGGCATGAATTTGTTGGGACCAGGGATGGAACATTATGGACTGATATGTTCAAGTCCCAACCCTAAATATGATTGTATTTGAAGGTGAAGATTTTATGGAGGTAAAGTTAAATGAGGTCATAAGTGTAGAGCCCTGATCTGACAGGATTAATGTGCTTATAAGACAAGACATGGAAAAGCTCCTGCTTTCTCTCTGCAAATATGAGGTCACAGTGAGAAAGCAGCCATCTCTAACCCAAGAAGAGAGCTCTCACCAGGAATCAAATTGGCCAGCAACTTGCTCTGGGATTTTTAGCCCCCCAAACCGTAAGAAAATACATTTCTATTGTTCAGACCACCCAGTCTGTGGTATTTTGTTACGATAGCCTGAGTTAAGACATCATTAATCACCTAAAGTAACACACAAGTAACAGTCTATGCTTTGGCAAACTAGGCCACCAATTAGTTCCAAATACGCTCACTTTTTTGCCTTTTCTTATGTTGATCTCTGCCTGGAATCCTTCTTTTCTGTCTTCTGTCAAAATTCAATCTTCAAGTTCTATACATCTATTGTCTATTTAGTTTTTCTTTCTTTTTTTTTTTTTAAATTTTTTTTTCAACGTTTTTTATTTATTTTTGGGACAGAGAGAGACAGAGCATGAACGGGGGAGGGGCAGAGAGAGAGGGAGACACAGAATCGGAAACAGGCTCCAGGCTCTGAGCCATCAGCCCAGAGCCCGACGCGGGGCTCAAACCCACGGACCGTGAGATCGTGACCTGGCTGAAGTCGGATGCTTAACCGACTGCGCCACCCAGGCGCCCCTATTTAGTTTTTCTAAACCTACTATACCTAAATGACACACACACACACACACACACACACGCATGCACACACACGTGCACACACGTACACACACACACATGCACACACACACACATGCATGCACACACACACACACAGCCCCAGCAGGTCATCCCTGCCCCATTTGTGTCAGCTCTCATGTCACTGACTTACTTTATTTTATTGTTCTCATTAAACTGTAAATTCCTTGAGGAAAGAAACTGTGTTTACTCATCATACTATCCTCTGCAGTGTTTAGCACATGGTGGGTACTCAGTAATTATGTTTAGTCAATACAATTGACTTACATTTATCTGAACTGTCAAGTTTCCTTTTTAAAAAATAACCTTTTAAATTTTGAATTCATTCTAGACTTACAGAAAAAGAGGCAAAAATAGTACAGAATTCCTGCACATTCTGTGCCCTGTCTCCTCAATGGCAGCATCTTATACGTGTATCAAACCCCAGCAATTAACATAACATTACATTAGCATTACATTACATAACATTACAAACTAAACTGTAGGAGTTCTTTTCTTTAGTTTCACCAGTTTTCCACTAATGTCTTTATTTTTTCTCAGGATCCAGACCAAGATCCCACAACGCATTTACTTGTTTTATCCCCTTAGTCCCCTCTAATCTATAACAATTTTTTCCTTTCCTTTCATGACCTGGAAACTTTTGGAGACTACTAGTCAATTATTTTGTAGAATATTCCTCAAGTTGGTTTTTAATGATAGTTTCTTGTTATTAGATTGAGGTTATGCATTATTAACATAAATACCAGCTTATATGGATATGTATTTTAGTATGTCCTATTATCATATTGTGATATGTCACATAGATATATCTTATTACTGGTGATGTTAACCTTGATCATTTGGTTAAAGTGTTGTCTTCAAGGTTTTTCCACTATAAAGTGATTAGATTTTCCCTTGTAATTAATATCTTGGGGTGGGGGTATCTTGAGACTATGCAAATATCCTATTTTTCATCAACTTTCATCAATTCATTCTAGCATCCCTTGGCAGAGCCTGGTAGAAAGAATCATTTCTGTGGTGTTTATCTAATGGTGATTACAAGCTTTCCTTATTCTTTTAAACTGCCAATTTTCAAAATAAACTGATCCACTGCAGTTTTCTGTGGAGAAACAAAAAGCAAGCCTGGAATTCCCTGCATATTGAGGCAAGGGGTGAAATACAAATTAAGAGTCTAAAGGATCACTACAAGTATAATAGGAAGTTAATGGGCATCCATATCCAGAGCAGAGACACATTTCAGGCATAGGTAGCTCTGGTGGCTGCTTTCATTTGATGTATGAGGCCCATCACAATCTTTTGCTCCTCCTCCTCCTCCAGGTTTTGAGCTGAGTTAGTCTGAAGGCTTGTTGTAAAGACAATTGAAAATAGATGTGTGTGGGGCGGGGTGGGGTGCCTGGGTGGCCCCAACTGAACAGCCTGACTCCTGGTTTTGGCTCAGGTCATGATACCTGGATCATGGTGATCAAGCCCTGCATCAGGCTCCCCGCTGGGCTCTCTCTCTCCCTCTGGCCCTTTCCCATGCTCACGCATGTGTGTGTGCTCACTCTCTCTCTCTCAATCAAATTTTAAAAAAAAGGAAATAGATGTAGGGGGAGGAGGAGGAGGAGGGGAGGGAGAGCAACAGAACTTAGACTTATTTCTTATCAAAAGCTATTTCTCATATCTTCTTTGAAAAAAATTTTGTAGTGAGTATTTGCTAACGTTATAGTAGTGTAGTACTACCCTTTAAAAACATTATTAATTAATTTATGTGGTGATCGATCTTAGCCAATATTGTCAGAATGTTTATTGCAATATATCTATAAACAATGGAACATATAATTGTGGAAAATGGAAACAGTAACCTACTAATTGTACATTTAGTTGGAATGCTAGAAGTTAGCTACCCATTATAACTAAACCTAATAATTTTTTTATTGTACTTTCTGCTACATTTAATTGTGATTTTAAAATAATGTACTTTAAAAGTTTTTAAGTATAAATGTTCATGAAAATAATTATGAAAAAACTATTACAGATAATTATTAAAATATTTCTCATGTTTTCATGTTAACATTAAATAAATCTACATTTCAAATCACCTTCTAGTATTTTGTGTTTTCAATCTTTTCATATACACATGTATAATTTCAATACTTCAAGTTATTCAAAAACAAATTAAGAATTTTTTAAAGGCTTAAGTAAGATTCAAATTTATAGATCTAAATTGTTCAAAATAGGAGTAAATCACTTATCAGTACATTAAATTTGGTAAAAAATATTAATATTCCTTCATTTTCAAATGATTGTTTTATGACATTGATACTGGTGATTTGATAATATCAAGAAGTTGGGATAAGACTTGGCTTCCTCACAAATCAATATGTAAATTTACTTCATTTTTTATTATTTCATTTGTTATATATTTATAGGTTGCTAAAATGAACACAAGTTTACAGTTGGAATTTTTTAATAATGACATTAAAGGCCTATATAAAATCATGACACATGGTTCTGTTTCTTTTCTCTTTACTGTTATTAACTTTTGGAAAAGAAATAACATTTCATTTTATTTTTTAAAGTGTGGAAATAACCTCACCAAATCCCTGAATATATAGGTCTTTGACTTTCATGGAGAAGATGCAATCAAATGTAGCTGTAAAATTTTTCCTGTTATATTCAAGAGCTGAATCCATTTATGGAACTACTAGTTTGGAATTGTTTCCTTTTATTTTGATTACAGAAACAAAGATGGAGTCATGAGAAGCCAAAAGCAGTAAGGAAGGTGAGTGACAGGTTTGGGGTTTTATTCATAATAACTATAAGATCTTATGTGGTTCATTAAGTGATTAAAGACAATTCCAACCAGACTGAGAAACAGATCCCCCTGTAATGTATACCAGTGGTATGACCTTTTGGGAATATTGCCTCAGGGACAACAGGGTGTGGGCTACACAACCTCTGGCATACTGTAACCACCTTCACACAGGCAGCTTTTGATGATTTACACCAATGAGAGTAAACAAGTGGAAATTTAAAAAGGTGGACTACCCATGAAAAATATAGTTACATGGAAAGGAAATAGATTGATTGCTTTGGGCAGAGTTACCATGCTTCTAATGGCCTCATACAAGTGCTGATTCTGAAAGTGGTTTCTTATGTAATGGCCAATCTACAATGTGAATAATCCACACTGAGCTAATTATAATTAGAGCTTTATAAGGATCCTACTGATTCTCTTGCCAGAAATTCATGGCAATTCTTGGGTAGATCTAAATGATGACAATAAGCTTTAGACTCTGGAAATTTTTAAACATCAAATTATGCAAATGGATTTTTCCCCCAAATTACAGTCTTAGGAATTGAAAGTTTTAATTGTTGCAACAGGTAATGTATGAATACTATCTTGTGAAATGTAGAACATTGCTATTTATAAGCAAGTCTTAGTTGTATATTTAAAAAGGCTTTGTTCTAGTCTCAGAAACAATGCTTTTATCCTAAAATACATCTGCACATAGTAAACTCCAGTCTGTCTCCCTATGTGATAAAGTATCTGTCACTAACATTTATGTTTTTATCAATTCAAGGCAGATTAATGACAAACAGATTTAATAGTAATAGTGACAATAACAAGCCTTAATCAAGCTTCTGAATAACAAGCTTTCTTTTTTATTTATTTAATTCACATTATTACAATAAAGTTCTTCTAACTCATGGCCTTAAATCAAGCATTTGATGAGATGATTTTTCTCAACCTGTCATTTCACAAGTTCAGTTTATTCTCCTTACCTCTCATATAGCTTTCCAGATATTTACTAAAATTGTATTTCATGAATATGAACTGTATTTTTATAGTATACATTTTGTACTTCAACCCAAAAAATTTGAAAAAGATGTGCCTTTGAAAGAAAAGCCTATTTTAGAACTCAAGTATGCATTTTATTTTATGTTTTTAAGTTTATTTATTTATTTTGAGAGGGACAGAGAGAGCACAAGTAGGGTAGGGGCAGAGAGAGTAAGAATTCCAAGCAGGTTCCAAGTGGTCAGCACAGGGCCCAATGCCAGGCTTGAACTCTGGAACCACGAGATCATGGCCTGAGCTGAAATCAAGAGTCTGACATTTAACCAACTGACCCACCCAGGCGTCCCCTGAAGTATGCATTTTAAAAGCAGGGCTCTATAGTGAGAAAGTCCTAGACTTAGGTTACTTCTCAAAATCTTAATTTCTTCATTTGGGAATTTATATTTATCTTTTTGACATGCTATGCCAATTTCAGATTTATTCCTGGCTTACATCCTCATAACTAAAATCAGAACATTACTGTAAGAAAATTTCATTTAATTTTAGAGAAGTGTGACATCCTAAGAACTTAGCATTGGGCAGCATCTAAGGAAAGAGGGGTGTATTTTCAGAGTACTCACTCCTAGGCACCCTAGTTAGTCTTAGTCAACATTGTAGGTGGCCGAAGATACCAGGGCAGAGAGTCAGAGGGTTCAATTTACCACGAAGCATCTCCGAAGCAACACTGATTTAGGTAATCCTGGGCCTCACCAAATTTCAGTACAATAATGATGAATGTTGTAGATAAAATTATACTATTCAGCAAATCATAGAGACTATTTTTTAGAGTTCCTTCACATTAGACTAGGGTTATATTAAAACTAGATAGAATTTCTCACAGAACTGTAAGATTGATCTCTCTGAGGAAAAAAAAAAAGCAAAATTACAAATATAAAATTGGGAAATTAAAATCAGAGGCTTGAAAAGAGCCATGCAAGTGAAGGGATAATGAAACTTAGGGTTCATTTGCTTTATGGAAAATTTGCCTCTACATACCCCTGGAAAATGTGGATGGACATTTTGTCACTTTTTTCCAACCTCAGAAATGATCTCCCATGAATCCTGGACTGTCAAGTACCAGACAAAAATATATTGGGTTCCCTTACGCCAGCTACATGTAGTATAAGGACAAATTTAAAATTAATTGCCATGTGCTCTTAAGAGTGCCTCTTCCAGGCCTCACATTACACCTTTAAGGAGCTGTGCTACCTGAATAGCAGGTCTCACTGCTCTCTGCAACCACAGTGATACATTCTATAGGACCTTTTCTTATTAGATCAGTCCCTTCCTTGCCCTTTTTACATATGTCAGGGATGGCAATAACTCTTGAAACCTCTACTTATTCCAGTTTTGGAGTGTGATGAAAATAATGTAAGGGAGACCTCCAATGAAGTTGCTCTTAGTTCTTATGAAACCAGGGAGAAGTATCCAAAGACTGAATTCTAGATAGGTTGTGAGATTCCTTAGAGAAACACCATTTTTTGTCAGCTTTGAGGGGCCCTCCAATGACCAAACTGTACAATACTCCTTGGGGATTGCCAGAGCAATCCTGAAGAGAAGTGGGTGGGATAAGTGAGCTTGAACTGAAGCTAGCAATGCTGTCTGTTCGTAAAGGTGTCATGGGCTTGCGGTACTAAACTGTCCTCTCTTCCCTGTCCTCTACTTTCTGTGTGGAGGCCAAAGGTACTTCCATGCTTGGAACAGCCACTACTGATGAGGGGACAGCCAGAGGAGGTAGATCGAAACCATGGAATGGGGAATGGGGAATGGGGAACAAGAATAGAGGAATAGGACGAGGCTTCAGAGAAACAGACCTCAGCACAGTTCACTGTCCTCATTTATATGCAGAAGATAAAATATTTTGAAACCACTGACCAAAAAGGATATCCCGCAAGAAGTGAATTATGCTAAATACCAAGTGTGATTATAATTGCAGTATGTTATGCTTCACATCCTTGACAAATCTTAATGAAATGAAACTTTAGGCCTCCTTGGAAACATGACTATTTTAATGATCAGGCAACTACTATTGTACCATGCATGAGTTTTCTGGAAGACCTTTAAAACATTTCATCTTGGCAGGTTTTTAAAAGAGCGGCACAAAACTTCCCAATATGACTTTCTATGCCTTTATAAGTTCAGAGAAAGTTTGGCAATTATTTTAGATCATCATATTTATAGGTTTTAGATGTTAGAAATAGCCTTTTTTATTTTTCTTTTACCAATAATTAGGGTGGTTTAAACAAAACAAAGCAATAAAAACATAAAAGGAATCTCCTCAAAGGATGAAGGACGCCAATCTTAAGTTGCCTAAAGTCTTAAGACGCCAATCTTAAGTTGCCCAAAATGTTATATTTGCTAAATGACATGACACCATGGACCCTTTCTGGGGGTAAAAGAAAAGTATATCTTTAGGTAAATAAAAAGATGTTCTTTCTCAGGAAGTAACCCGAGTTTTTGATCACTTACTTGTTTCAGTTTGATTATTTGTGAACATTATTAATTTTTAAAATTTTTTGTCTCTCATGAGCATAGTGTAATGTTATCTACTTAGTAGCTGCTCCCACACCTACTTTTCAACAAATAAAAATATTCCAGATTAAATTTATTTATGTCATCATGTCACCATCACATTTCTTCGGTGGCTAAAAAGAATAAAATAGAAACTAACTACGGATACATAACTACACAGGAAAATGACGCAATTTTATTTATTTTATCTTATTCCTAGGATACAAATATCTATTTTTCATGTGTATTACTTTTAGTTATTAAAAAGTATTGAACAATATTGTGTCTAAAGAACTGTGCTTATATGTTAATATAATTTATTCTTAGCTGCACCATAAAGTTCAGGATGTAAATATACTGAAAGGGAAAGAAGCAATAATGCATATTCCTTTCATAACAGGTGGACACTATGTATCAGATGAGGAAAGAAAGATGAGGAAGAAAGATTATGTCAAATAGAGGCTTAGGAGAGAAAAGAAAATATTAAACAAACCTCAAACGGAAAAAGATCAAATGTGTGGGCAACCACAAAGTATGGTACCTCCTGTGTCCCATGTGCTCATTTTGATGTGGCCTTCTCTTAGAGATTAGTGCTATAATGGAGAAAATAAATAAATAAATAACTTAAAATCAGTGCATTCCTTCATCTCATGAAGCTTATTCTAGTCCATGATGAGATTCTACAAATCCAGAAAAATAGCTGATTATGTGTCAAGCAGTATGCTAACCACTTTACACATATGAACCCATGAAGAACTTGGTTAGGAAGGTTAAATAATTTGATCAAAGGACAAAGCCAACTAGTTAAATGACAGGTCAGCCTTTAAGCCCAAGTCTTTATGTCTCTAAAGCTCATCTAATCACTACACACCAGTGATCCACAATGGTACATGTATCACTAGAAATATAGGACAATATTAAAAACATTTCCAAGTCTAAATCAACACAGAAAACTAAAACCAAATAAATGGAAAACGTATGCAAAGAAACTGATTCCTATGGAAAAAAAATTATCTATGTGCTTATGTGCTTTAGCTATGTTAGAATAATTTGATAATGTTGTAGATGGTGGGTTAACTTGTATTTTTCCAAGAGTAACTCTCAATTTAAGAAAAGTACCCTGAGGCAGGTACTCACTTTTTATTATTTTGATTCTATAACTGTACAATAGTTATCATGCTAAATAAGTCGATAACCTTCCAAGGTAGGACTAAAGAAAAGTTAACCAAGTTTTAAAAGTACTTTAAGATGTAAAATAATGTTAACTTTATGTTGTACTTCCTTCAGTACACTCACAATGTGTGACTGCTATAATTTAAATAGAAGTAATAACTGTGCTTGTTTCAGCAGCACATATACTAAATAGAAGTAATAATCAGTTATGTAAAATATTACATTTCCAAAACAATAAAGACTAAAGAATATATTAGTGACTTAGTTCTTGACAAGAGGATTACATCTTGCTTTGTATAATGGGTTTCCTTTGGACAGTTATTTAGATGTGGATATCTTAATAAACACTGGAAGGAAGAAACATATTAGACCTGGGTTTTATTACACAAAATATATAAATTTATTTATTTATTTATTTGTTTGTTTGTTTGTTTATTTATTTAAAAAACAACTTTTAATGTTTATTTATTTTTGAGAGAGAGAGACAGAGACAGAACATGAACATGATCAGGGGAGGGGCAGAGAGAGAGGGAGACACAGAAACTAAACCAGGAGGTTCCAGGCTCTAAGCTGTCAGCACAGAGCCCAACATGGGGCCCAAACCCACTAACCGTGAGATCATGACCTGAGTCAAAGTCCAGTGCTTAACCAACTGAGCCACCCAGGCACCCCCAAAATATATAAATTTATACTTGTGCAAACATCATTGAAAATTCATGTGATTTACAAAATTTTGGGGCGCCTGGGATATATATATATATCAAGAAAAAAGAAAAATTTTGCCACCCACAAAAAGGAGTCTTCCATACATTTTTAGCAGTGCTTTTTATTATATGGTGATATTTAGATTATAATGACTTTGGTTCCAGTCATCATTATTAGACTAGTAAAATACAGTAACATTAATACTTCCCAACTGAACTAAAATTCTTATTATTTTTTTAAATTTTTATTTATTTTGAGAAAGCAAGAGAGAGAGAGAGAGAGAGAGAAAGAAGGCGGGAGGAGTAGAGACAGAATCCCAACCAGGTTCCATGCTGTCAGCACAGAGCCCAGAGTGGGGCTTGCTCTCATGAGCTGTGAGATCATGACCCGAGCCGAAATCAAGAGTCAGACACTTAACCAACTGAGCCACCCCGGGGCCACTAAAATTCTTCTTTATCTACAATTACATTCTTTTCAGTTCATGCTAGTTCTCATAAAGAATAGAACTTAATACATTTTTCTGAGAATAGCACTTACCACTTATACTCATTTATCACCTTAATGAACAATGATTTTAAAAATACAGTGATAGTGAAAAAGAAAACATCAATAGCAGAATTTAAACGAGGACTAAAGTGCAAAATAAACAGTAAAACTTAGCAATGGTAGTTTCAGCAAGACTAAAACACTGCTGGTGCCATCAGTATCAAGAGAAATTTTTGGTGGTTACCCAGTGTACTGCAAACTACTTCTAACACAAACAGGATGCTAAGAAACTTTATCACAAAGTGACCCTTCAAAATATATTATCTGTTATTGTTAGCTTTTTTCATTGGTAAAAATGGAATATCAGATAGATCTTGTTTATAACAATATGCTATGTGAAGAGGTTAAACAGTTACCAAGAAAGGAGAGAAAATTGACCTTAGCTTTTTAGTGTCCCTACTCTGGACTCTGACTGCTTATGTTCGAAGCATCCATAGCTTTACCACCTCACTACCTGAATGATCTTCAGAAAGTTGTTTAATCTTGCTTCAGCTCAATTTTCTCATATGTCAGGTGACAATAATAAGACATTGTGGTGAGGATTAAATGAGACTAGGCATGTATACTTTCAGCATAGGCTCTGCTACCTAGTAAGTGATCAATACCAATTAGCTTAAGTTATCATTAATAATTTTCATAACATTTCAATGATATCACTAAAGGGTTTTCAACAGAGAAAACATATGATCTAACTTAGGTTTTAAAAGATTCATTCAAGAGGCGCCTGGGTGGCTCAGCTGGTTGAGAATCTGACTCTTGATCTCAGCTCAGGTCTTGATCTCAGGGTCATGAGTTCAAGCCCTATGTTGGGTTCTGTGCTGGGCATGAAACCTACTTAAAAAAAAATGTTCACTCAAGCTTCAGTATTGAGAACAGACCAAAGGGCCTAAGAATAGAAACAGGCAAAGCACGTAAACAGCCACTGTAGTAACAACCAACTTGAGAAGGGAGGGGAGGAAGTAATGCAGAGTGGGAAGGTTACAGAGATAGCATGTTGGATTATTACTTTGTGGACTGGACGTGGGTTTGAGAGAAAGAAGAGTAAAGATAATTAACGTGTGTATGTGTGTGGAAGGGGTTGTTTTATTTACTTGTCTGTTGGGGGAGGGGTTGTGTATGTTTTTGTCTGAGTGACTAGAAGACAGAGTTTGAAGTGGTAACCAGATCCCTAGATTGGGATGATAATGCAGGTGTAGATTTGGTATAAGGAAATGAGGACAACCAAGAGTTTGGTTTTGTATGTTCAGGAACAGATGCTTATCAGACATCCATGTGGAGATGTCAAAGAGGCATTTGGATAAACAAGATCTCGGAGAGATGTGGGCTGAAGATTTAAAAGTAGATTCATCATTGGTTAAATTACATTGTTAGGAATGCTACTCAAATGTGACATAGCAAATTGAAAGAAGACAATCCTAAGTGGACAATTAACTGTAAGGTAAACTAATTTTTCTCCCACTAGGGATTATTTGAAAACCCTTAAATTATCTGAACAATTGTTGAGCTGTATGCACATTTTGGCATTAGCTGGATATTGTTAAATATGTTTGGAAATCTTACACTCTCTAAAGTCACAGATCACTATAAAAAATTCACGATTCTAAGAAATGTCTATCATGAAATGTGCATATCTGAGTAAGAACACAGGAAGTGGCCAATACTCAGGAAAGAGACAAGTTTAGTCAACAGATCTCAACTGTCGACCCAAGGAACACTAATCATTGCTTAGTTGCAAGATTCAAACATTAAAATAACTCTCTACAATTCAACTTGGCAGTGGGCTATAGTCTCTAATAAATTAGCATTTATCCATCCAGTCATTTGAAATAAAGATGAAAAGCCAAAGCCAGAGCCTAGAGGAGTATCCCTAGTAAGGGATAGACAATTGTTGAGGGAGAAATTCCCATGTGTTCTACTAAAGGCTCTGAAGGTACTGAGAACACATAGGTATAGAGCCAGTCACTGGATCCATCCATGGAGTCTCAGGACAGACTTCTGAGAGGAGCTGACTTTTTAAAGGACCTAAAGGTAGCTAGGAACTTGCAAGATTGAGAATATGGAATGGAAGAAGCATGTTAGAACAGGGAGTGTACAATGAAAGGCCTTACTTTGCCCTCTGTAGCTGTTCTATTCTAACTTTTAAATTGAACTGTCTTCACATCACTAAAAATTAATTAATTGACTTTATAAGTTGACAAAAATAAATGTAAATGATTCACAAAACAAACCATCTTTATTTTCAAAGACTACTTGACCATCTATTCATTCAATACAGCATCAATTCATACAAAACATGGAAGGTAGACTAAACCTTCATCAATGATCTAAGCACAGAAGGTAAGAATTTCAGAAGTTCCAAGAAAGCTTCTTAGGCTGCCCTTCATACTCCTGGCCTACAGATGCTCCAAATACCATACATGGTTATGACTCATTTGAATCTAAGTAATTGATTAAAATGCAAACATTATGACAAGTTTGATCATATTTACATCTTAATGTCACTTCAGTATCAGATTCTGAGGACCTTTCCAAAAAAAAGTGATGTTGGAGAAATTGCAAAGTAAGACTAACAACTGAGAATGGGTGGATTTGGGAATATTAAAGATTAATGTTGTTTTATAGGCTGTTATTAAATTCTCTTATAAAATCATAATAATTATACAAGGTGGACAAATATAAAAGTTGTGACTATATCATAACATCATTCACAAATAAGCAATGAATTTCTATCTACACAGGACTTTATTTGAGGGAAGTGTTTCATAGTCTTGGCATATTCTGCAACTCTGAATAAACTAATTAGGCGCCTCCTAGGAACCACTGTGGGTGAACAAGACCCTGTTTCTTCCCTTAGGCTCTAACAGTCCATGAGGTAAATTCCCAAAAGCTTTAAAAGTAAAATAAATAATCTCTTATGCTCTGAGAAAGTATATTACAGGACTTAAATCTATTTCACTGAAAAAGCTCCAGTGATCAACTGGGTGAGTTGATGAAGAGACATATTTTGAAAGAAGATAAGAAAAAGTTATAAATGACTCTTTTAAGTGCTAAAAATCATACCACATTTCTAAGACTTCCCTCAATTAAAAAATAGGATTTGATTACATGCTGTACTTGAGGGGAAGCTAAAAATAATTTTTGGAGTGAATTTTTAAAAGCAGGGTCTTTTAGTTTTTGATCTATCATTTTATTAGGCTTTAAACTGTACCTTGATTCATAGGGTTTTGGTTAAAAATTTTTGTTTTATGATGTGGTGTAAAAATGTCCTAAAGCACCTAATGACAGAGCAAAATGCATCTCAGATGCACTAATTAATGGGAGTGATTAGGTCCAGGCCAAAATTGTCAGAGCCAGAGATAAGGGGCTCAAAATGGACATATATGTATGTGGTGACAAAACCTTCATGGAGCACAAATAACAGGAATTTGAGTCTAGCAAGTTTATTTGATTCATAAATGAAGAAAACTAAATTTACCTTTCATCAGGTGAAAGGGAGATAAGAGCAAGGCCAAGAATGATTAATTGATTTCTGATTCTTCTTTTATAGTTATTTGTGCTAGAAGTTTTATTATAATTAAGTGCATTTTATTGTGGCAAAGATATAATAGATGAATAAATAATATAATATCACTATCTTAAATGCTCTGAGATTCATGAAAAATAAATAAAGCAATAAATTTCAAGCATACCAATTGCTTCTGATGGAATATCAGGTAGAGATGCATTTGAGAACTGAACCCACAGAGCAAACACACAATGTCCAAGTGAGACTGGGTGAGAAGAGCAGTTGGTTGCCTTTGTAAAGTAATTAAGAAGTGTCTCTAAAACTCCTGGGGCAACCAGTTCATAACATCATACTGTTTTATGTGGTCCTGAATCCCCAGTGAGATTTGGCTGCGTGACTATCCAGGATGAGCAGATGAGAAGCAGCAATGGACTTTACTTATGTATCAGCTTTTGTGGTCCTGAGAAGGTGAGAAAATCCCATTATCCCAGAACAAAAGTGGTTCTCTATAGTTGAGATTCACCTGCACAAAATCAGAGCACATCTCAGTCTGTGCCAAATATCTGAGGGCACAGTGGAAAATTGAAACAACTATTTGGACATGTGCTCTGTGGAGTTCCACATAAAATGTTTCCAAATATTTGCATTTGGAAGACCCATATACAGAGTTTTTCCTTTTTATTTCATCCTGGTTCACACTTTCATTAACAGCTGGGCTATAACAATAGCTTCCCAGCCAGTTTCCCCAGTTCCCATCTGTCTTCATGCAGACCATACTATGCACTGCTGTCATACCACACTTTTAAACTGCTGCTCTAGTAATAGCATTCCCCTATTCAGAATGATGGATGGCTCTGCCTTGCCTACTACATGCATTTCCTCACACTAACATTTCCTCACATCACAATATGCCCTCACACCTCCCTCTCTACCCTAAGCTCCTATTACTCTCCCACTTTCATGTTCCTTTTCCTCTAGCCAACAGGACTATCATTCCCCAGGAACACCATGCACCAAGCCTGTCTCCATGTCTCTGTTCATGTTGTTCTTGCTGTTGGGAACACGGCATCACTCTTCATTCCTACTCCTCATTTCTCTCCAATTCTACCTCCTCCACAAACCTTTTCTTGCCCTCTCTCAACCAGATGACCCCTTCACCTGAGAATCTCCATAATCTTTTGGAAATGTCTCACAGTGATCAACACACTCACTCTCCTTTGTGCCATGACGACTTAATTATCTTTGATACTTGAAGATTGTGAGCTTATTGTTTGCAAAACCTAACACATTGCTCACAAATGGGCAGTAAATATATATTTGTTGATCGGAACTGAATCTAACAGTATTTGATGTCTCTTTTGGTGGCAGGGGGTTGGGTTATAAACATTATAGGTCCATCCGGGTTTATTCTGAAAGCATTTTCCCCACCCCTTCCCTTTTGTTTGCACATAGCCACTGAGATAAAACATCCACGGTTTTCTTAAAAAATTAAATCCTTGCTACTAAATATAACAAAAGAATGTAAACATTATTTATTATAAATGGGTCTGGTTTACTACAAATTTTGCAGGAAATTGCAGTACTAAGCATTTTCAAACATATGAGTAATGCACATTCAGGATTGAGGCAAAAGCACATTCTTCATTGAATAACTACTTCAATATCTTTACTTTTACAAACACAATGATTTCATATCAGAATAAGTAGATATGTGTAACCATTTTCATATGTAAATATGATAGACACAAGCCAGGAATAGGCTACCTTTACTTTCATCTTCTATCACTGTAATTTATGAGAATAATCTTAAACTCAAAAAAAACATATTCAGTGCTTTGAAAGTGATTCTTCCAGGGACACCTGGGTGATACAGTCGGTTAAGCATCTGACTTCAGTTCAGGTCATGATCTTGTGGTTTGTGGGTTCAAGCCCTGCATCGGGCTCTGTGCTGGCAGCCCAGAGCCTGGAGACTGCTTCAGATTCTGTGTCTCCATCTCGCTCTCTGCCCCTCCCCTGCTCATGTTCAGTCTCTCTCTCTCTCTCTTTCTCTCTCTCAGAAAATAAAAAAAAACATTAAAAAAATTTTTAAGTGATTCTTTTGAACATCTATAATTTTTTGAAGCTCTCTTCTCCCCCAATGCAGCACTTTCTTCACATGCCATCAGCCTCTTGTGTTGGTGCCTTAAAGATTTACTCCTCTCCCCTCCCATTTGTAATCATTGACCGACTCTTCAAGCTTAGCACATTGTTTTTCACTCCTAGCTTTCCCTTAGAAAACTGACTCACCAATTTTACATATTCCCATTCTACGTTTTTCAGCTAAGCACAGCTTCTAGTACACATTTGGCCCACAATAAATATCTCTTGAAAAAATAAGTAAACAACATAAAATTCCAGTGCAATCTATTAGATGGCTACAGTACATCTTCACTACAATGACCTTCTACTACTCTAAATTCAATGTATCCCAAACACAACTCAGTATTTCCCTTTCTTTCCAAGCCCCCAAACATTCTCAATTCCCTCCCTCTGGGCCCCAATTTCTTTCTGTTCCTATTCTTACATTATATAGAAGTCATTTCTGTTTATTTCCTTTCTGTCTTCCCCTATCTAAAATGTTGATTATTCCTATTGTTATGTCCCAAACGTCTTATTCTAAGTTGTGTTTATAGCATGAAGTCAATCACAATATCTAGCATTTACTAAATCCTTCACAAATGCTAGGCAGAGTTCTGTGTGTATTCTTTATTCTTTATTTTTATTTATTACTTTTATTTTTCAAAGTAACTCAATGAGAGGATGCTATTATTTCTATTTTACAGATGAGAAACGGTTTTTAAAATATTTATTGATCAAAAGGAAGCACAAGGATATATAGTTATATATGAAATTGTCTGATATCCAGGTGTGTATAAATTTCCAACACATAGTCAAATACAGAGTATTTATAGTTTTTTCTAGAACATTTTCTCTAATAAGCATTGATAAAGTTTTCTTGAAAACATTTTAAGAAAATATCACTTTACTGGTATAAATAATTAAATTTGGCAAGAGAATTAACTTTTTATATGCACATTTAACAAGAGGAATTATTATTTAGTACATATTTGCACTGGCTAAATAAAATGCTGTACTTATAAATATGTTATTTAGAAATTGACATTAATGCACTAATTCCAACAACTATGTATGATGACCACAATCATAAAATAATGTAGCTGATAAAAATCACCAAAATACACTAAAAATACAAAAAAAAGACATGTGTTTAGTTTTTCTTTGAGGTACCACACATTATTTTATCCTCAGTATTGAAAGAAAATAACATCTATGAAACAAATTTTACAATTAGAGATGGAGGTAAAATTACATTAATAGACACTGATTAAAAAAATTATATTTAAACCAAGAGAATCCTTAAAGCAAAAACTGAAGCACTGGGGGAAACTCATTGAGCGTATCTAAGATATACAGTAAATGGCTTGCTCCACTGATTCCAAAAACCTGCAAGCTGCTTATTAAACATCAATACAAAGGCTTCAAGATGAGGAAGAGTCAGAAAATGTGGCTGCTGAAAACTGTTGTAATGAAAACCCAAGGGAAATGGCTCTCTTTTAAAATAAATTAAAACTACTCTTGTGAAATAAACAAACGACAGTAAGCAATTGTTACTATGATTCTTATAATCTGCAAATACCTGTGATTATCTGTGAGTAAATGGTGCTGACTGAAATGGGAAACAAGTCCAGGATGCTGTGAACAATAGCACGCAGGGAAGGGAAGATGTACTAGGCACAAGTTGGGTGCATGGCTTTTTACTTATATCATTTCAGGTAATCCTCATGACACTTCAATGAGGTAGTTCTAACCATTGTCATTTTATAGGAGAGGAAACCGGAACCTGGAGGTTTCCTTACTTAAGATCACACAGTAATTTGTGAAGCTGAACTGAATTCTGCCTTTTGACTATGATTGAGTGTTCTTTTCTTGCTAGTATAGAGCCTCTTTTCAGGATTAAAACACAATACAGCAATTTCGATATGAATAAGTGTTCCTCCCACCTTTCCAAAAGTCTCTGAGCAATTCCCGTGATGGAGTGAGAGGAGAGGTGGACTCTGATATGGGTCAGAAAATGCCTAAAGGATCCAAGGACATACAGGTCTTCCTGTCCCTCAATGCACTTGGGAGAAGGTAGGGAATAGGAGGAAATGAGAATTACTCCCAGTTTATTCTGCTCAATCACCACCAAGCTGTTTGGGCTTTTTGTGGGAAGAGGGAGATGAGAGAAAGGAAAAAGAAGAGAAGAGAGGGAAAATCTGGGGAAAAAGAAGAGAGAGAAAAAATGAGAGTGGTACTCCAAGTTGGAGAGAATGATTCAGAGGAGTTAATTATCCTACTTTGCTAGGGAAGCACACAATTAAAACATCTGCATCTTTTGAAGTATCTAACAAAAAAGACAAGACTAGAAAGCCTTTTCTTTTTTCTTTTCTTTCTTTCTTTCTTTTTTCTTTCTTTCTCTTTCTTTCTTTCTTTCTTTTTCTTTCTTTCTTTCTTTCTCTTTTTTTGCTTCTGTCTGAAGCACTTTTAAAGTTGTCTACACATTGCAGAATATTTTATGTTTGATTTCCTTTTAATGACCTGAATACTTGGATTGTTTCTTAATTTATATATGGTGTGCTGTGGTTTATACATAGGTCCCATGAAAAATAAAAATAAAGATACGTGTGTAAGTCTGTGCACCAAGACAGGAGAAAGAAGTAAATAAAGGAAACAGTTTAGAAAAACCTGTTTCTTACGCTTTCCACCCCCCTCAACAACAAGAAAAGAAACCAAAAAAGACCATAATTCATGAAAAAAAATAATCTGAGTTTTAAATAAGCATTATGAAGATTCTTATTGAGTATAAGTTTTTAAGTATTATGTTATAAAATTTAATGGAAAATTTTTCTTTCACTTAAAAATAAACCAAAATACCACAGACATTTCCCAAAAATTCCAGCTGTCTGCTTGCTCTCCTTGTGTCTCCAGAACTATTTTATTTTTCTTCCATTGGTAGTTTAAAGGTGTACTCCTTGATATGTAATACCATTTTAAAGAGTTTAACAGAATTAAGATTTTGTTCCTGTATACTAAGTTTATTTTCACATAATTCAGGTACACATTGCAAAATTAGAGTGTTTTAGTTGGAAGACTTTATTTTCTAGTTAAAAACTGTCATCTCAATGAAAGAAAATACATCTAAATCAAAGGACAGTTTAGTCCAACAATTTAACAAGTATACTAGTGTATGCATGAGTGTGAAATTTTGGAAGAGCCAGACTTAGGAGGAAATAATTTCTAATTTGTAATCAAGTCCAAGAGTATTTCTAGCAAAAATATTTTTACATTCTACCACACCCAATGTATTGCATTTTTTTCTTCTATGTTGGTTTTTCCACTGAAGCAATCATAGCCCAAGTACATTTCTTTCTAAATCCAGAGCATCCATCCATCCATCCATCCATCCATCCATCCATCCATTCTTTCATTCATTCAGTTCAAATAAAAGAGCATTCATTGCACACCTACCAGGTGCCTGGCCCTATGCTAGGCACGAGAGAACAGAAATGAATAAAGTACTGTTCCTACTCTTGAGGACTTGACAGAGCAGATTAAAGGGTAATTGGGTAATTGCAGTATAATGAAGGGGAAGTTACATTAACTATCTGGACAAATGGTATGAGAACAAGACTAAGAAGGCAGAAATCTCACCTCTTACCTCACCTGCACACGGTACTATCTACTGTTCACAAAAGCAGTTCACAAAACATTCTCTCCTGCCTTTGGTCTCTGTTCCTGTTCCTTCCTACATGTCCCCTCAAACAGGCTGACCCTTTGTATCTTTCATCCACCAAATAAGCATCACCTCCCCAGACTATCCTCTCCACTGTGTCCCACAAGGTTAGTTACTGTTTATTTCATTCTCTTAGCACACTGTCTTGTCTCTTCAGTTTCTCCCTTAAACCTCTAACTACTTGAAGGCAGGGAGCTTTTCTTTCAACTTCATATCATCAGCGCTCTGCTTGTAAATGTGTGATGAATGAAAAAAAGAATAATTATAAGAGTCTACATAAAGACATCTCACTGTGCCCTCCCATACACATATATTGCCTCCCCCTAAAAAAGAAACCATTAAGAACTCTTTTTTTTTCTTCCATCAAGGTAAGAATTTAAAATATTTTCTCTTTTAAATGCACTACTCCCCAGAGGGCAAGCCATTCATTTACTTCCCTGGCAGAGAAAAATAGTAAAGTGTCAAAATGTCTAAGCCAGTTTGAAAATATCCTGGAATTTCTGGTTTCTCTTCTTTGATTTTTACACAGCTATATAAATGTAGACCTGTTCTGAAAGTCAGCTTGAAACACACATTTCAAGGCATTTGCAGTATTTTTTTTCTTTTTGCATTTCATTTGGTTGGACAGTTGTTTAAAATTTGGTATACCAGACTGCACCTATTTATGTTGGTTATTTCAAAATAGATGTCCATGAGTCACTGTTTTTATATACTTTAGCTAGTCAGCCAGTTCAGAGGGGAAAAATGGTTAAATTATTAGAACAACAATTACTAACAATTACTAGAAGAATGATCTAATACAGATTAAACTATAAGAGAAAACAAGAAAAGGAAACTTGGTTTATATCTCACACAAGTGCATTCTAATTGTCTGATCAAACTGTAAATGTCATTTCAGAAGAATGGAAAATGGAGTTCCATATTATAAAAGGGCCACTAAGTATTTAAATCATGAATAAAAATGCATAACAGAAAAAAACATAACACTTGCAATGAGAAACTGTCTGTATTAAGTATATTTGGATATGTCAGTCACTGCAATATTTATTCAATGAACCAAGCTTCTGGAATTTCATTTCTATTTGCCACCTGGTGAATAAAAATGTGTTAAGTTCATGTTGTCTCTGACCTTTTACTAAAAATTTCATTCCTTAGTCATATTCTGCATTGGTGGTCAGAGTTTGTTGCCAAGAATTTGCTTGTCATCTGAATTTCCTTTCACATGTAATCCTTCAACTGAATTACACCATCCTAGTGATTGCATTTGAAGTGACAGAACTAGCTGAAGAATTTTCTATGCTGAGGAGCTTCCTTCTTTAAAGAACCATTCAAGAACCATTATAAAACAATTAGCACAAGGACAGATTCTGTATATTTTGGTCATTTGTGCTCTGAGATTGATGGTAGTTAACAGGGTATCTTAAGTCAATGCACCTACAAAGTCTCATTGAGTGGCACAAGCTCACTGCGAGTCTATCGCTCTGTCTCCAGGGGCCTGTAAATAGTCACAGAAACTGTGCCATTAGTTGCCTTCACTGGAGGATTTGACCAAATTTATCTAAGGTTATCACTTCAGATCCCATGGTCTATGAACTTCTTTTTTTTTTTAATGTTTGTTCATTTTTGAGAGAGAGACAGAGACAGAGAGACAGAGAGAGATAGAGAGTGGGGAGGGAGGGGGTGGGTAGAGAGGATCTGAAGCAGGCTCTGAGTAGACAGCGGCAAGCCTGATGCAGGGTTCCAATTCATGAACCATGAGATCATGACATGAGCTGAAGTCGGATGCTCAACTGACTGAGCCACTCAGGCGCCCCAGAACTTCTTGAAATAAATGCAGTCACTTGTGTACGTACACACACGTGCGTGTTTGTTTAAGGAGATGGTTCATAATTCTTTCATATTCTGAAAGAAGCTATGGCCCAAAAACATTTGAAACCTTAGCCTTTGTAGCAGAAGTGTTGGCCAAGGATTCCTGGCATTATTTGCCGTCAGTTCTCAAATCCCTTCTGCTGCTGTCCAGCTCTGCACAGCTGCACACCTGTGGGCAGGACAAAGGCTCTGCTGAAACATAGCCTTCTCCAGGTTTCATTTATGAGTTTGACCACATGAAGTGGAGCCTTGACTCTATCACAAAGTGGATTTCACTTGGTTGACTAATCCGATTAAGCACACAATAAAACTGAGAAGCTCAGAGCTAAAACTGGGCCCTAATCCATATCATCTGGCCTGGCAAATTGAGTGTGACCATTCACATTTCCTTTCTTTGGTATGTCTCCATATAAATACACTTAGGATTTTTTTTTAACTGTTCTGAGATATTTCAAACAGAAAAGTTCTGAGAATAATATAATGAATGTCCATGTAGCCATCGCCCATTTGTCTGTATTTCTCTCAGAGTTAGGCCTTTAAAAGAAATGAAATTAAAATATTCAGATACATTTGAAACCCAGCATATCCTCCTTAATCTCAGTTCTCTCCTTCTTCCCTCATTTAAAAGCAATCCTTTCATGTATCACTTCTAAGCAATAAAATATTTATACCACATATGCCTACTAGCCTGAGCATTCTATAAGTATTGGTTTCCCATTTTTTAAAATATTATATAGGTGCTCTCATAGTGTAAGAATGTTGTCACACCTTATTTTTGGCTCAGTAAGTTTGAGATTTACCAATATTGCTTCATGTAGCTCTAGTTCATTCCTTTCAACTCCTGGATGGTATTTTATTGTATGATCATACTGCCAACTATTTATCCATCATTATCTTTGTGGATATATTAATATATATTCCTTCCACCATTCTAGTTAGATGGACATTCTAGTTATATCTCATGTGCCCATCTGCACAAGACCCAATGATGCCTTCCCTGGTCTCTGTGGCAGGAAGGAATTCTCCCTTCTAATGAATAGCACTACTGTTCTTCCAAGGTCAAAGGCTCAGCCTCATCCATATTGGTATCCATGGTATCTGGCATTATGCTTAGCACATAATAAGTCTGTTATAAATATTTACTATTTAATTTAATTACTGCTGGTTTCCTTGTATGGTAATTGTTGGTGTATCTGGCTCAACTTTCTTACAAGATTGTTTATGTTTCCCAGGAGTAGGTCTTGTTATGTACATATTCTCATTCATCATGCTGTACTGTACAAGTTCTTTGCATTTAGTAAGTCTTTAATATTTACCGAATGACTGAACAAATGAAATAAAAGAGGAAATGTTAATTTTATTAAGTGTGAGATATCTTCATACTGCAGTCAACATTACATTTGAGTTTCTATCAACACGGCCCTTGTCCACTATATCAAGTGACTTTTCTACCCAAGTTAGTCTATTAGTGTTTATTGTCAATACTGAGGTCTAAAAAGGGAGTTATTCCCATAGAAACTTATAAATTCCCATAAAGAACTAAATTTGTCCCATGATGGCCAAATGCATAATGGTTTCTTTTAGTCCCTTTCTTTTAATTGCCCAGGAGAAGAGTGTCTTCCCTCATATGAAATAGCTCCTTCCTTTATAAGGTTTATGTACATATGCCTGTCTATTGGACAGCTGTCAGAAACCCTGGGGGCTCAAAGAACAAGCTAATCTCTGAAGACTATATGGTTTTCTTCTCTCTCATCTTAGAACATCTGTGGTTTTCTCTGGCTCTGTTCTGGCCCCCTTGGTCTCCTGACCAGGTTCCTCTGCTTCATTCATGGTTTCTTCTCCCTTAACTTCACACTGCACTCTCCCTTATTGATCATGACCTGAACTCCAACTAATGGCATCCTTTAAATTTTACTCTACTGACAATTGACTCACCATGTTTATGTTTTCATCCCATGTGTCCATAAGTCACGTGCCTGCAGGGAAATGACACAATGTAGAAAACAGAGTTTTCCAGCCTAGGCCAGAGAGTAAACATTTTCAGCTTTGTGGGCCATAAGGTCACTGCTGGGACTACTCAAACCAGCTGACGTAGTGTGAAAATGGTGATGGACAATACATAAATGAATGTGCATGATAGTGTTTCAATAAAACTTTATTTATAAAACAGGTAGCAGGCTGAATGTGGACTGTGGGCCATAATGTGCTGACCCCTGGCCTAGGCAATGGAGATTTCAAAAGGAAGTGTTAATGGGAGACAATCTACTGACATCCCTTACATAGAATCAAAATAGGAATAAGCAATAGACTCCAGAGCTACAAGACTTGACCAGAAATCTGATTGTTCTGTGCTTATGTTTACCAAGGCACCTTCTAATGATGGTTTGATTTTGCACATGGCTCTGTTTACAGGAAGATAATTGGACAGTTATGTGCATTTGAGTATTCTAACTCATTAGAGAGTTTTACAAGGGCTAGTAAGCAAAAAGAACCCCTTCATATGTGCCTAAAGTGTACAAAGTAATGGTGACTCATATGTCAGGGTTTACAGTCATGGCTGGATGGTGATTTGTAATTGGGACAACGCACCTAGGCTGTGCACTTGCTCATGGGCACCAGTAACACTTTACAATGTACAGTCATGGAACAAACGACACTAAAACCAATCACAGAGAACTTGATGCCAACCAGTTACGATCCAGAAGTCATCCTCAGTAACTCAAGAAAGCCTTGACCAGTGGAACACACTCACTCACACTACTTCTGATCCAAAAAGGTCCCTTTTAGTTTCACTGAAGGTTCCCATATACAGATGCAACTGTAAACCATGAAGACCAATAGATATCCATATGCTTTTTCCTAAAACCCTTGTGGTTTTATAGGATTGGCAATAACTACAATCTGTTCCACTTGTAGATAACTGTCATATTTGGTAAGGAAAATAAATGTTTGAGAAATCTTACTATTTTTATTTTTAGAGGTCCATACATTTATGAAGTTTATTCTTAAAATAAACTTACCATTTGTTGCTAAAGTTATTCTTTACAAGCCTGTTATTTTTTTCAAATGAAGGAGTGTTTTCACACATTTTGATTATATATGTGTATACGCATACAAACATATTTCAAAGACAATATTCTCAATGTTTGAGAAGAGATAGAGTGATGGATGAAACACTGCTGGCAGAAGCCAAATTATACAGAAATTTTAGTTACTTTTGATTACAAATAATGGGCATAAGGTGACAGTCCATGGGAAGCCATTAATACCAGTGAATCCCAGATATAACTAATAATGAGCATGACTTATATATCTTCTTTTTTAACCCATTGTCAGCTTAGCTTCAGTTTGCTTTTAACCAGGACTACAGTACATCACAGGAAGTACCTAGCAGAAGGGAAAATCTCTAGATTAATTAGGAAGAAAGATTTTCAGGGAGATTACTTTCTATTCAGGCTTTTCATAGGTGCTAAAAGAAAAGAATGCCATGGCATATGCAAGGAAGGAAACAGAAAAAATTAAAACTTTTCCCTCTTTTCTAAAGTTATAAGTTATAAGGCAAGACTTCAAAGTAACCCAAGAAACCAAGCATATGAGCTGAGGACAAGTCAGAAATGGATGCTCTTGAGTTCTGGGCATCCTGTGGAAGGGAGACTCGAGAACTCTGAGCCCAGCAAAAAGCCAAGGGACTAAACCTGGGGATTTGCCGCCCCCTCTGTTCTACAGGGGAGGTGAAAGGAGACGAGAAACTGGAATTCTACCTGAAGAAAATTTCCACACATATGTCAGATACCAACTTGATAGTTGTCATTAATATCATTAATATTATTTAAGTAGTTTTCTACTTATTAAGCCTCCAATCTGACAACCTGTGCTAAGAATTTAAGCAAGGGTATTTGGCAGACTTAAAGTGCCCTAAAGTCCAGGCTTTCTCAGGGTGCTAGGAAATAGGGTAATATTCTGTAACACAAATTACCCAGAGAACTCATGTTCTGAGTGTCATACTTAACATTTGTAAAACACGCTTCCTTTGCAAAATTATATTGGCCAACTTTGCCAAGAGCCTGATTCAGTGTATATTCACTATGATAAATTTAGCTAAAATAAAATCTTATCCCTATAGCTCCTCAGAAAATGCATACACCTTGTTGAAGAATAAAGATGGTGGTGGTGGTAGAGGAGGGCAAGAGAGGACAGAGAAGAAGTATATGTTATGTACACACACACGTACACACACACACACACACAAAACAGCCACATGGGACAGAGAGAGAGTTACAATGGAAGGTGCACCTTGTCTTACTTCTGCCATGGAGTCTTATTCTCTAACAGTTCCATCTAGCAGTTTCTTATAGTCCTTTGAGGAACCGTCCATTTGCACACACACATAAAGGGATGTGTGTGTATGTGTGTGCACACATATATTCTGATCCTCATTGCTTGCAGATTCCATATTTGTGAATTTTCCTACTCCTAAAATCAGTGCTCGCTTGGCACTCATGATCACATGTAGACATGAAAAAGGTGGCCCCAAATATGTCTACTGAAGCCACATTCCCAACTGACACTGAAGAAAGCAATTCTCTGCCTTCTTGTTTCAGCTCCCATTGTAAACAAGTGTCCTTTTCAAGGTGCATTTAATGCCATGTTTTTCATTTTTTTGTTGTTTTTTTGAGAGGAAAGTGATTTCACTGTTTCAAAAGGCCCCCATTATAGTGCTGAAGCACTGTCTAGTGGTTTGTTTGTTTTTGTTTTTAGGGTGTTTTGTTGTTGTTGTCACTGTCTAGTTCTTAAGTACAAGTAAGCTATGGTGTGCCTTCCAGATAAAATACATGTAAGGTAAGCTTCATTTAGATATGAGTTATAGTACTACTCACTATGAGTTCAATATTAATAAAACAATTACATACTAAATAGTAATAATAATGAACCTAACCCTGTATTTCTGCTAGGGGCAATGATTCAGTATTCACTAACTCAGTGTTTACAGCGACTTTATAGACTATAAGCCACAAATAATGAGAATCTATTAGTGTGCGCATTTTTAATTTACAAAAATGGATACTTATGTACATTATATCCACTATTTTATATCTTGATTATTTTACCTACTAATTCATTTTAGAAATCATGACATACCTTGTCATGCACATTTACTTGCTTCTTTTCAAAGAATGCAGTTTTCCCTTGGACAATTTTGCCATTGTTGATTTAACTAGTTGATAATGATAGAATTTTCTTTTAATGACAAAACAATGCTTCAGGAAACATTCTTATACTTACATCTTTGCAAACTACACAGATCTCTGAATGAAGAGAATTCTGGCTTCTGTAACAAATACCTAACAGCTGCAGCTGTCTTCAGAGCCATCAAAAATGTTTAGCAGATTGGTATTATTACATAGGGTGTGGATTTGGCCTGTGAATTTGATGTGGCTGAGCAGCAGCTACCACAATGAGCATGTTTAACAAATGTCACATAATCAGGGGCGCCTGGGTGGCTCAGTAGGTTAAGCGGCCGACTTCGGTTCAGGTCATGGTCTCGAGGTTTGTGAGTTTGAGCCCCACGTAGGGCTCTGTACTAACAGCTCAGAGCCTGGAGCCTGCTTCAGATTCTGTGTCTCCTCCTCTCTCTGTCCCTCCCCCACTTGCACTCCATCTCTCAATAATAAATGAACATTAAAAAAATTTAAAAAAAAACAGACAGATGTCACGTAATCAGACCTTCTTCCATAGGTAACGTCAGGGTTTCATAACTATAGGATCCCTTTATTTGAGCATCAGTGTAAGTGCTCTGCATTTGTGTACAAATCTGCTCCATGACCAAAGGGAGCAGATGTGAAGTGCTCTGTAAACTGCTCTTTGTCTTGTGGCACCAAACCAACCCTATTCTTAAGGAAAACTGCAAGAGCCATGTGTCAAAGAAAATCTAGCCTCTCCTTTATCTGCCTCCCCCCACTCCCATCCCTGTGTTTGGGTAAGGAATGAAGAAGCTTTGAGTAGTGAATGAAGTACCTCTGAATCAGGACCACGTCGAGATTATGATGACTGAGAAAAAATACTGTTGGTATTAAAAACCACAGGAGTAATTTAGAGCACAAAGGATTGTTGATAAAAATAAATGAGAGTTTTTCATTTTCTCCAAGTCATTTCTCTGCCTCAAAATTTTCCTATCTACAGAGAAGATGCCTGGAGGAGCACGTACAGCACATCAAACTCTCAATGTATATATACAAGATTCATGCAAAAAATTGCCATTTATAAGCCAACAATTTTAATTTTTTTTTTAACATTTATTCCTTTTTTAGAGTGAGAGAGACAGAGCATGAGTGAGGAGGGGCAGAGAGAATCAGAAGCAGGCTCCAGGCTCTGAGCTGTCAGCACAGGGCCCCATGTGGGGCTTGAACCCATGGACTGTGAGATCATTACCTGGGAGGAAGTCGGACGCTCAACCGACTGAGCCACCCAGGTGCCCCTATAAGCCAACAATTTTAAACAGTAACCAAAATTCCTTTACTCTCATAATTCATTAATGAAACCATTAATTTTCTAATGATAACATTAACCACAAAAAGTACATTTGATATAGTCAAAGATGGGGTACCTGGTGGCTGAGTCATTTAAGTATCAGACTTTGGCTCAGGTCATGATCTCATGGTTTGTGAGTTCAAGCCCTGCCTCTGTGCTGCAGCATAGAGACTGCTTGGGATTCTCTCTCTCTCTCTCTCTCTCTCTCTCTCTCTCTCTCTGACTGTCCCCCCCCCTACTCCTCTCTCTCTCTCTCTCTCTCTCTCTCTCTCTCAAAATAAATAAACTTAAAAAAAATACCAGGAGGGCAGAAATCAAGTTTAAGTTAATTTTAGGCATTCACATTAGAAAATATATATTGTACCTACAAAGCTGGAGAGGTGCCTCACCTCTCATGAAGTAGGGCAAGGAGTTTCCAGAAGTTGGGGTCATCTTTCCCTGCTGCTCCTGTATGTCATGGCCCAGGCTCTCTTGGGCATATAAGCTGGGTGCTAGGTCTCTTTAACATGGCACATTTAAATACAGGTGTTCGAGTTCATTTGAACTTATGGATGACCACATTTGCTTTCACTAATGAATCTGCCTAGTGAGATTGCTTGTGTGTGTGTATGTGTGAATGTATGGAAGAAAGAAAGAGAGGAAGGAAAGGAAAGGAAAGGAAAGGAAAGGAAAGGAAAAAGAAAAAAGAAAAAAGAAAAAAGAAAAAAGAAAAGAAAAGAAAAGAAAAGAAAAGAAAAGAAAAAGGAAGGAAGGAAGGAAGGAAGGAAGGAAGGAAGGAAGGAAAGAAAGGAAAGAAAGAAAGAAAGAAAGAAAGAAAGAAAGAAAGAAAGAAAAAAAAAGACAGCAAGAGGGAGCGAGGGAGGCTTTTGGAATCCTCATATAATGTTTGTATGTGCTTTTCCCACTCCCACTTACTGGAATTCTGGAGATATTTCTCCCCAGATTTTGATATCTGAAAGAAACCACAGTGCTGCAACTGAAAGTACTAAGTATTAATTAGTATCTTACTTGATCTATTCATTTATTGGAGCCTTTAAAGAACAAGCCAATATATATTTTAACCCCCAAAGAGACCGTTTTTTCAGAATTCAACTTCTTTAGAAGAAAGGTCATAAAAATTAATACCCTTTTCTGGCATTTAGAAATTTGTAAAAGAGAGAAATATTTTCTCTGATAATATACAGAGTGAAAGAGAGAAAATGCTTTTTAAAAGATTATTCTTGGGGCGCCTGGGTAGTTCAGCCAGTTGAGTGTCTGACCCTTGATTTCCTCTCAGGTCATGATCCCAGGGTCATGGGATCGAGCCCTGTGTCAGATTCTTTGTTGAGCCTGCAACCTGTTTAAGATTCTCTCTTTCTCCTTCTGCCCTTCTCCCCTGCTTTCTCTCTCTCTCTCTCTCTCTCTCTAAAATAAAAATTAAAAAAATTTTTTAAAGATTACTCTTCACATAATAGTTGAACAAACAATAGTATTTTTAATGAATGTCATTATTCACTTCTTTTGTTCATATGTTAAAAACCATAGAGAATCTTCAGTAGAGCAAGGTGAGGGCAGATCACAAAACCTATAACTGAAGTCATTTCTGTAAGGGCAATGGGAAAGCTTGGCCACCAGTGCGCTCTGACAGTAAATGACTGGTCTTGTGCAAGTTACTTAACATTTTTGCAGAGTCTCAGTTTTCCCATCTAAAAAAAAGACAGTGTTAGAGCAGTTACCAAAGGTCCTTCCAGCTCTATAATCTTATTACTTAAATGTGTCATATTAGTAGTCTTTGACAGTGTTTTCAACTTTAAGCTTTAAGAATGTGCCTTTATCCAAGTATTCAAAAATAAAGACATTATAAAATATTTCCTGATTCCTGAGAAAAATCTTTTAGCTCAAACTAAAAAAGCTTATACAGACAAAGGGATTTCTGACTGTCTAATCTTAGCACTAAATACAATGCTGTTGTAAAATAAGGAATATATTGTGGTAATTCATTTATTCACTCATTTATTCACTAAACACGTTTTTACATGTATTTATTATTGCAGTATCTCCTCCTCTGAAGAGGCTAAGGTTAGGAAGTATAAAAACTACCATTGTGTGTGTGTGTGCGTGTGTGCGAGTGTGTGTGTGTGTGTGTGTGTGTGTGTGTGTGCCAGCTTTCATAACTTGTGCATTTCCACATTTATCATGTCTACATTTTTCAGATGGTCGGTGCTTAGATAAGTTAGTGATTTGCCCAAGGTCACCCGTGTTTAGTGTGTGTGACTCCTAGAGCATTTCTCATTCCCTAGACACAGTTGCCAGCTCTGGGTTATGGCTCCATCTGCTTTTTAAATCTCCTCTGCACACCACCGTCAGAGAGATTCTCCAAATCACACACACTGAGTCTTCCACCTGGTTATGCCAAACTCCATCAGGGCCTTGCAGTTGTTAAGAAATCGTGTTATTCACCTCTGGCTGCTGCCTTAAACTGTTTATTTACCATAAATCCCTATCTCTCTTTTTCTAGGATCTGTTCCTCTTCAATTACATTCATCTTTCCTCTTCTAGAGGGGCCCTTTCCCTAGGTTTTTATATTTGTGCACACCTCCAGCTGCTTGGGGAAATAAAGAAAGGTTTAGTTTTACACTGTTGCTCTCTAATCTACCATTCTCTCTCTCTACCCATTCAATTGTCAATTCTGCAGCCTAATCTGTCTCCTTCTTTTCCCCTCCAAGCACTGTTTGGTGCCTTATCTCAAACTCTTTATAACTGCTTGGCACTTATCAGCATCTCTCTCAGGGACTGCAAAACTCCTTTCAAACCAGATTTCCCTGCTTTCACAGGAAGCTCTCTGAATACCACCCTTTCCCCTGAAGTCCCCATTCCATACCTTCAGGGACACCCCTCATCCTGTGGATGCCTTTTGAAATGCTGACTGCTATACTTGCATTGTAACGGGTTGTTGAGTTATTTTGGCCCTTTTTCCAGGACATGATTTTTTCCCCCTGTGATACTAGATGTCCTCCTAGCACATAGTGCTGCAAATGCTGTTCACTCCTAGATCACTGAGTTTTCTTGTAGGTTCTGGCCCCTCTCCCTTTATCCTGCTTTCCATATTATTGCTACTTTTTACATTGACATCTTCATTTCTCTTCTTTATAATACTTTCGCCCCACTGCAATCCTTCTCTGAGTCTTGGTTCTCCTTTGGATGCTGTATGGCACTGGTCTTCCTCCTCTCTGTCCCTTTCACAAACCCCTCTTTCCCCACTTTTCTCTCCACATGCCACTATTTGCTAAACCTCTCTTGCTACATTCTTCTCCCAACACCTTTATTATTTTTTCATCCATCACCTCCACATTGGTAACTAATGACCCTCAGTCTTTCTCTCCCAATGCCCAAACGTGTCCACCATGCATCCCGTCTCTCCCTAAAACAGAATTAAGCAACTTCTACTCGGTCATAGTCACATTTGCTTGAAACCTCGAAACCTTTAATTCTTTCATCTCTTTTTCCTACCAAAAATTGATCAAGGACTAAGACCTCCAGTTCTCCCTTTGAATTCTATTCTCTGCCCCTTCACACTCTCAGAGCAAACACTCCAGGCCAAGTCCTTGTCATGCAATGTGGCCATACCACTCCCAGACAATTATTCTGGAGTAACCACTCACTTTATGGGTGGCTCTTGAGGCAAAATAAAAACAAACAAGAACAAAAATAAAACATAACTTTAAAATGTATTATCATGTGCTTTGCAAACTTATATTAAGATTGCAATGTGAAAAGGGACTTTGGACCAACAACCAACCAAAGAGAAAAAAAAAATTCAGGTAATTGCCTTTAACCTTATTTGGAGGAAAAATATGTAATCCCTCACTGACAGCACTTGTGAGTTATGATAACTACCTTTGAATTAGAGGAATATTATGTTTTCTCCAGCACAATGTGATGATAACATCTTGATTATTCTTGTTTAAGGTTGTCTAGGCTACCTCACTTAGGACCATCTATAAACTTATTTTTATTATCTACTTCTTGCCCCAAAGCCTGGAATGAAACTCCAAAACCATGAGCTCTGGAAAATAGCTCTTGGAAACATGACCCAACTAGTTTGGGAACAGTAATTTGTGAAGTAACTCATCAAGTCCAACATTGGAAGTGAACACTCTAGAACCATGTAAGAGAATCTTTCCTGCTAAAGATAAGTTATACTTTCAGTGGGATGACTACTATTCCCTTCTTCTTAGAGAAGACAATAATAGGCCACTGAAGCATGATGGTCAAACCAAACTGGTGGCCTGAATGACTACCTAGGAGTCAACATGATTGGCACAAATATGATGACTGGATACTTTTTTCTTCCCTTTTTTGTCTCTTGTCTTATCTTTAGAAGGTCTGCAGGACTATCTCAATTTAAGATTGAAGTAAGGTAACATAACTAGAGTAGCTCATTCCTTTGGGGGTGATTTTGAAACATCACATTGTGTTTCTCTTTTGGTGGACCTGAATCTAAAAGACCTTACCCGGCTTTCTTCTAAAGGAAAAAGAAAACAAAAACCATGATACCAATTTGTGCAAGCTTGGTAAAATGTTGCTCCTAAACAAAGTGACTGTCATTTCTAGTTGTCAAGGACAGCAAGAGTAAGAGTAAATGTTCCTTGGGTTCAAGATCCTATCTTGAAGGTTAAAAATGGGTTCCCTCTAAGTCTTTTGTATTGCCATTCAGCTTCTCTACCTTTTCCATTTGATGAAGCAAAACAGAGCCATAGGATTTTATCATCTGGCATGGAAAATTTAAAACTAATTTAATCTCACCTTGTAATTCCTTAACTTGATTGCTTATCTAGCTCAGAAATATATTTGAAGGTTAGATTCTAGTCTTAAGGAGATGAGTGAAAAGCACCTTAGAGATCACAATGAACACAAATTCTTCCACTTACTGATCTTACTTTCACTCTGAAGTGAAAGCTGAAGAAGAGAGCCATTTTCCACATGCCTAGAGAAAGTCAATCAAATGCAAAGCAGTATTTTCAAAGTGTTCCAAGGACATGAGAACAGGATATGCAGTGGACATTCAATTATTGAATGAATGAATCCAAGAATGAATGAATAAATGAATGAATGAATGAATGAATGAATTCTAGACCCTCTGGAAAGCTGGGTATAATATTTTCCTTCCAGGTACCAGAATAAAGAAGTTAACAATATTAGAAACTTGAGTATATACTGAGGATAGGCATTTCATTTGATGTAAACAACAACAACAACAACAAATTTTTGGCTTACGTTATTGTTCTTCAGCCATTTTGGGGAGAAAACAAATAATATTCCTAAACAAAGTATTATGAAGCAGCACTGGTTTCTTTTCTATTTTTAAAAATACTTTGGAGCAAATTAAACATACTCAGAATGTTTTATTAACTAGAACATTTAGTTTAACTAGTTTAATTACTACTCTTTGGAAATTACTATGATCAGTGGGAACTCCTGTATTTGGTCTTTGTGTGGGAATGCCCTGAGCAGAACGCCCACCTGTACAGGCAATTGAACACCAAAGTTTCCCAAGGGGTCAAGAGAACTGGCAATCAGCAGTTCTTTATATGGTGATTCTGGAGTTTACCTTGTAAACCCTTTCAATAGCAGCAACAGCTAAAAGCCGCTGGAAAAGGGCCAACCTTTGCTTTTATCCTAAGTCAATTCAGATAAATGGTTTTTGTAGCTCAGTAAATAGTAAACTAATATCCTTCTGGAGTAAAAAATTCCTTGAGAGAACAGGTTGTGTTCTATTTCCATTTAGCCCTGGTAGTTCCTACTGAGGATCATACACATAATAAGAGGTCAGGTTATTGAACAAATATTCCAAATTATGTCCTAACTTTACAAATCAGAAAGGTGAGGGGTGCCTGGGTGTCTGAGTCAGTTAAGTGTCCTACTCTTGATTTCCACTCAGGTCATGATCTCACAGTCTTAAGATTGAGCCCCGTGTTAGGCTCCACGGTGAGCCTGAGATTCTCTCTCCCCCTCTCTCTCTCTGCCCCTGCCCTGCTCATGCTCTCTTAAAATAAATACACATTAAAAAATGTCTCTTTAAATACACATTAAAAAATAAATCAGAAAGCTGAGAAATGTATCCAACAACTCAAAATGTGAGAAGAAGAATCCGAATTCTCAATTCCATCTAGTCCTAGATTCATTCAGGTATGAGAAAAAGGTTTAGAGAAATGGAAGGCTCCCCTTCTATAAAAGGTTATGGAAATAGCTTTCACATGGTCTATGCTTTGGAAAATTTTCCAAGTAGGAAAAAATACAGGTGGTTTGCTATCTCATATGTACTCCTGTGACACTTGCCTTTTGAATCCATGCTTTAATCTCTCAATTAAAGAGGAAAAGTACAGCTCTCTGCTGCCAAATTATTGATCTACTTCTTGGCTCAATGAATAAGGAAACCCCTCATGACTATAGCAGTCTATGTGTTGAATATTTTCAAGTTAACTACTATTGTTTACATCACAACATATTTAGACTTCTTTAATGTACCTTTCTCTATAATTACATCTGGAATAAAAATTATTTCCAATTTATTTCTCATCCATATATAGCAGTCAGTTTCCAATACAAAAAATGCTTTTTATAAACTATTTATTGCATATCTATCTGAATATTCCCAGATTTCAGAAATAATAAATAGATATTAGAAAACCTCAGAGCAATTTTAAGACTTCACTCCCTTATTTTCTAAGAAATTTGACCTTAACTAAAACTCTAAGAAAAGTAGAGGTCTCTAGCCCTCACATCTTTCTGGAGGCTTCTGTTAATTACTGCAATACAATGTGTAAATTAGGTGGCCCAGTTTACTTATATCTTGGAGCAGTGCACTCTTGGAGCTTGTAAGCAATTACAGACTCAATGCATCTCCTGATTAAGAGTAGACAGCTTTAACAGGAAGAGAATTAAATTATACAACATGATATAAAGAAACGTGCAGAAACACCATTCTAAAAAGATGGGTGCATGGAGAGGAAGGACAAAACAAACAAAAAATTAAGAGTAGCTTAATTGGGGGCAGGAGGGTGGAAAATGGAACAAATGGGAGAGAGAAAAGAGAAACTCCCAGAAAAAAAATGTATATATAAGAGGAGACAGAGACAAGCATGGAGGAGAAATGAAATGTATTTATGTTAGCATGAAGAAAACAAGCTTATTTTATTAGTTTAAAGAAATAAAATCCTGTAAATTCAGTTTGGAGAAAATGGTTCTATGCTCAGCCATTATGAAACTTAAGCAATTTCTGTTCTTTTTAACTGAATCTTAGGTATTCTGCAGTGAAAGTATAAATTAGAAATTTAATGTTCATAGGGAATGGTACTAAGAAGCAATAACAGCAATTTGGGTCTTCAATACAAATTGCTCTACAATTTAAATTAGGAGAACTTAAAATTCGTATTTGGGAAAACAAAAGATTATAAGATTCAAACAATCTTATTGGTAGCAATAGGTAGGGTGAATTTTGATTAAAAATAAAGAATGAAAATCTGGGAGATACTAAAGAGGGTTCTTTGGTTTCCTTAGAAATTATTTGTGAAGAATTAGATAAATGATACAATTTGAAGTCAATGCAAAAATGTAATTAAGGGCTAAAGTAAATAGTCTAAATAATAAAAGCAATGGGTAAATAGAGGTCAGGAAATAAGCCAAAGGTATCAGGAAAACCTTTATGGAAAAATTACAACTTGAGCTGGTTAGAATTTGAAGACAAAGGAACAAACATTCCTAATACCACTAATTTATATATAATTCTCTGGTACCAGTTCATAAGGAATTTTGACTATTGTTCATTTTTTCACCAAGTATTTATTATGCATATACTACATTGCTAAGAGCTATCTATAAGAGACCCAAAAGCAGTTTTTGTAAATACGCTATCTGATAGGAGGATCCCTAGGCCCACAGGTACCATCACAATCAAGATATAATGGCTAAGAACATGGGCTCTCAACCAATCTGCCTTAGTACAAAGCCCTATTCTGCCATTAATTCAGTGGCTGACCTCAGACAGAGTACTGAGCGTCTCCCTACCTCAGTATTCTGATCTATTAAAGGGAGATGATATTAATAGTATCTTTTAGGGCTATTCTGTGGATTAAAAGAGTTGATGTGCACAAAGAATTTAGGACAATGTCCAGTATATGGTCAATAATTAAAATGACTACTGATGATGGTAACTCTCTTGCTTTCCCCCTTAGTCTTGTATTTCCTTCTAGCTAGTGTTCCAATCTCTCTTGAAACATATTCTTGCTAACTGGTTAACTGAATACATGGCTTACATTTGCTGTTTTGTCTCTTCATTTCTGACTCGTTTCTCAATTAAGAGCTTTCTGACTTCTGCCCTAACCACTTCACTGAAGGTGAACAATTGGTGAGCTTACAAAATCACTGAAGACTTCGAAATTGCCAGATCTAATGGTAACTCCATAGTCCTTATCTTTCTAAATCACTGTCTACATTTCACACTTTTTGGAACATCCTTGATTTCCCTGACCATCTAACCATTTTTTTAATCTATTGTTTTATAGATTATTTATAGTTTTATTGTTCATTTATTTAATCTATCTTGCTGTCTATTCCTTTTAATGTCCCCTATTTCCTCTGTTTACCATTTACATGTTGGTATTCTGCAGGTTTCCATCCTTAAGTTATTTTTGCCCTCTCTCTCTACATGAACTTCTTGTAGTTTTAACTCTTATTTGTGCTTTTATGTATTTTAAATTTTTATTCACAGCTGCTGGAAACATATAGCTGGAAGTTCCAGTCACTAAAAGCTCAACATGTCCACTGTTAAATTCATTTTATCACCCCCAACATTCCACTCACCCTACTGTCTGTTTTTGTGATCTCAGTTAATGGCCCCACTATCTAGCCAACCACTCAAACCAGGAATCCAGAAATAACAAATCTATCTCTCTTCTTCATTTTCCAAATTCACTTTGTTAACTATATTTCAACTCCATCATCATATTTCAACTTAATCACCATATTTTTAATACATTTCTACTCCATCATATTTTTTCCCCATCTTTACTACCACTGCCCCAGTCCAAGTCCAAATTATCTCTTGCCTAAGTTGAAACATCAGTTTCAAAAGCTTTCCTATCTCCTCTTTCAAGCCAGCATTAGTAGAGCTGACAGACTGATCAATCTAAAATAGAAATTCAATATCATTACCTGCCCAAACCCCACCTAACTGAAAGACTGCCTATCACCTACAGGATAAAATCCTAGACCTTTAAAATAGCAATATAGCCCACCACTGCATTATTTCTATTTTTCTCTATAATTTTATTAACAGCCACCATTCTAAGTGTGATTATACACATATAATTTATATGATGCTGTAATACCTTGGTGGAATATTATTATGCCTATTTTACATATTTAGTAAGTACTATTGGAAGTAACTTGCTCATAGTTATCAAATCAATAACACTGATAATTGAATCCAAATGTAATTATATTCCCTAATGGAATTTCCTTGAGGTCAGGGTCCACATCATTCCCTTTTTTGAACCACCAGCAACCAGCACATTAACTGATTCACATAATGGCTGTTAATTAAATATTAAACTAAATTGACTATTAAAAAAAGAAAAGAAAAATTATAACATGATTATAAAAGATCATCCTACCACTGACTAAGCAAGAGTAGAGATTCTAGAATTACCTCACTGGTAAATGGAAGCAACAGACACTATGACTGAGTTTGTAACAAATGCCCATATATACTTAAATATCTTTAAAATTATGATATAATCTCCATATTGCCAAGAGTAACTTTAAGATCCTTTTTCTTTTTAACCTGCATTTTATTCAGATGTCTTACTTTTAGAGGAGCAAAAATAAAGTGCATGTAAATATTTTCATGAACAAGTTCTCTGCTCACTGACAATGTATGTGTGTGTATTGTATGTGTATTGGTATGTGTATGGAATATACACATGGAATATGTGTGCATATATATGCTTATATAATGGAGAAGTTCAAACTATCTTTAAGTTTAGGATTAGATGACATCAGTAGCATTTAGGAAACTCATTCTTCAGACACACTGATAACAAAGGATCAAAGGCTCAGCTGAAACTCTGAGACCCATCAAAGAATTACAGTAATTATAAAAAATACAGTGGTGAAGCCAATCTATCTCCCAGGTTGCAACAAAATAAAATTTCAAATAGCATACTTGTAAATAGTTGAAGAAAAGGAAATTAAAATGGAAACATCTACAAATCATTAAACATAACTCTGAACTGCAGCTATTCAACAATTGGACTTCAAGTCGTTTCACACCACTGGGTTAGGATAAAACATGCTCTGCTGGCATTTTCATCTGCCAAAATAGCCATTTGCAATTAAAAATTAAAACTGGCACCACTTCTTTGCAAGCAATTATCAAAAGGCTGCTGGCAATCTTCCTTGTTTATAGTGTTTCTTGTATCAAGATTTCAGTCCATTTTGAAATGTTTTTTTCTTAGGTTTTATTTCCTTTAGGCCATAATAGTCCCAATACTAATATTTTAACCCTTTCAATATTTTAATTCAATATTACTATGAGCCTCAAATACTACAGCATTGTTTAAATTTCTGAAAACAAATCGATCTGAAGGATATATCTGTAGCATTTTATGTTACCCTATTAGCAAGGTATACAGCAGTATAACTTGGATAAGTCCCTTCTACATGTAAGGGAAATAGGTGATGTTTAAGGAATGTAGGAGTAAAAATAAAAGGCAAATATCAATTTCCATGGACATAGCTTTAATCCAGAATAGAATATATATGTAAATAATAAAGTCATTCATTGGGTCTAATTGAGTCCTGACACAGGTAGCGACCAGTAGTGTAAACTCTTGTTTTCCACCAGGAAGTCAGTAGTATACTTTGGAGACTGGGGGTATCAGTAGGTGAATCAGTCTCTAAGCAGAAGCATCTTCTATGTGGCAGACACTGTGCTGGGTGCTGGTGATACAGCAGAGGACAAGATGGAAAGAGTCCCTGCCTTTAAAGAGTTGGGTAGAGACAGACAACAAACTGATTCCTTCTCCAAGCCTAGGAGTGATGCATTCTGTTTAACTCTTTAGAAAGGTCACTTTGGTTACTATGTGGCACACAACCTCACCAGGAGTTAGGAGAAAACTTAAAGTGACCATTTAGGAAGTAGTCCTGCAGCTAAAAATGAGGAAGAGAAACGATAAAAGATCCCTTCTTATTACAAATATACCTTCCCTTTGTGATAGAATGTTAGACTATCTGCAGCATCCTCCGCCATCGTGGCTCCATCACAGACACTGGACAGTGACATGCCCATTTCACAGATACAGATTTGGATACCCAAAATGGTGAAATGGTTTATTCTACGTCACAAAGCTAATTAGTTGGAAAGTTGGAAGCAAAGCAATGGTCTCCCACTTCCAGCTCCATACCTTTCTCCTCAAAATCAGTCATCAATATCTTCTAAGAAAATCAAAAAGATTTAGTAGTTCCATCAGCTTTAGTTCACTTGGAAACTCCTCAATGAAAGGCTTCTAAGAGAAATTATTTACTTAATCATTAAGCAAGCATTTACTGAGAACCTACTAGGTACAAGGCATCTTGCTAGGTGCTTGGAATTCAGAGATAAGTAGTTCTCCTTATCTCTGTGTGGGAGGTTTGCCCTCCTGTGGGAGAGCCAGACCAAGTAGCTCACAGAGAAAACAGTGGGGCAAGCACCATCATAATGACATCCTGAAGTGCCACAGAACCTAAGACAAGGGGCACCTGAGTTATCCTGGGAGTGGGGAGATGTGTCTAAGAGGAAGCAATCCTTAAACTGTGTTTTGAAGAAAGAGCAGGGGTTAGACAGCCAGAACGCATGGAGTGGCAAGAATTAAAAGAAGCAGCATGAGCAAAAGCACAGCAACGAGACACACGGAATAAGGCTGGAGCTCAGAGTGAACATTAGGAGGTGAAGAAAGAAAGATGGACAGAGGCCATGTCATAGAGTGTCTTGTGTACTGTTCCAAGGAATTTGGTTAACTACACTATTGTCTCTACTTTCCCAACTCTTAACCATCCTCAATCCATTTAATTTACATTTATGACCCTCACCCCAAAGGTTATAGGTAAGGGGATGATATGCTAAGATTTACATTTTAGGAAAAACACTATGGTGCCAGAGTGGAAAGCTGGAAGGCTGAGAACAGAAGCTGGATAATTAAGCAGGAGAATATTACAAATAATCCAATGGAGAGATACTGAGAAACAGAGAGGGATAGTAGCAATAGCAAAGGAGAGAAGGGAATAGATAGGAAATATATTTACAAGGTGAATACACAGAATTTAATGATCTTTTGGATGGCCAGCAGGACCAAGTTTCATAAAAACAAAGGTGTCAAGGATGAATTGCAATTTCTTAGCTTGGGTGAGTGGGCTGTTTCTTATAATTTAAAATATCTATAAATTCTGATCCATGGCATTACCTCAGGCAAAGATACTCTGGACAAAGTAGGGGTTATGTGTATCTGGCACCCTGTTTAACATGCTGTTTTTTAGAACCACATTTGCTGCATCAATGCAAATTTATATACGAAGCCCTATCATGTGTTCTACTACCACCATTATTCTTCTAAACTTTTCCCAAAAAGAGGATGAATTAAAAATGGACAGAGGTGCCCAGGTGGCTCAGGTGGTTAAGTGTCCGACTCTCGATTTCAGCTCAGGTCATGATCTCGTGGTTTGTAATTTTGAGTCCAGCATTGGGTGTGCGCAGAGCCTGCTTGGATCCTCTGTCTCTTCTCTCTCTGTGCCCCTCCCCCCACCTCAAAGTAAATAAATAAAATTTTAAAAAATGGACAAACAACATTTAAATAAATATATCACCTCATATTTGAATAGTTCATCTATTCAGCCAAAGAACAGCTGAAGACAGGAAATGAGGAGTCATAGCTGTCTGGTAAATCCTTAAGAATAGTAAGGGAACAGACTCTCCTAATCCCCACTAATTCATAAAGATTGGAAGAAAGTATGAAGTAGGTCATCTCTTGCTGTTGCCAGACATCTCATCAGTAGATATACACACTTGAAAACACATTTTATACCATTAAAATGCCATTATAATAATGATTTTTACATATTTAATAGAAACTTGTCTTTACCTGAAATATAACTTTAAACATACTTTTCTTGCTTTTTGGCAGTGAAAACACTGGTCGACCACGTAAATCCATCCCTGAAGTACCTCATTAATCACAGTGCACTTGCTCTTGGCAAGAACCTTAATGTGCTACAAACACTGTTATTAAAGTAAGATTTGGGGATTCCCAGGCTGGCAGGGAATTAGTTACACTGCTTTAGAAATTATTTTCATATAATTTCCTTTATTATTAATGGTCTTGTTAGACTCACAGCTCAAAGTAACTTTTACTCATTTAATGCGTAAAGTCAGCTCTCTAAATAAACAGTAAGAAGCAATTGCCAAAGATGGCTTGTCCCTCAGGGTGGGCTATAGTTGTATAGAATCCTCCCAGAAGATGATGCTATCCATTCCCTCTCCCTGCTAATGTGGATCTAGCACCCCGACCTAATTGCTCAAGCATTACAGTTTCAGAGTCTAGAAATGTATAAAGCAAGACTTCCTATTAGCACATGGCATTGACAAACACATAATTTATTTCATATCTACCACTAAAGGCATTGATTGATAGGCTGATATGAAGTGTGGTGAGTAGAGAATTATCCAAACTTGAGCCTCTTGAAAAATTATTTGTTAAAGATTCTAAATTCTGTAAGGCCATAAAAATCTGTTAAACACCAATATATTGAAAAGACAATGTTGCGTTACAGTAAATCCTCATTCATGTTCAAGGGCAAAACTTAGGATATGTAAAACATGAGCATCAGCCAAAGTTGTCTCTCTATCCAAATATACAGTGCATAATTTACCAAAAGTTAAAACTTACCAATGGCATCATATTGTAAATTTAAATCTACAAATATTCTGAGCATACGCTTGTAAAAAAAAATCATTTTCCATACAGTATATACTTTGCTGCCAAATTGAACACGGATCATTATTGCTAAATGTTTTAATAGACCCTGACAGGTTAAAAGAATTTATCTGGCTTGCTAGGTAACATGATTAATTATATATCAACTCAGAAAGGACAAACATGAAAAGTATCATAGTATTTCTCTATGCCTATCATTTAGTACAGTGACCACATCTAAACCAATGTGAATCTTACAGTAAAAGTTACACCTTTTGATGTGGTAATGATGCTACACAGTGTTCTCCTTGTGTGCATTGTAACATGGAAAGTTGGCTGGAATAGTCTACCTAATGCTACATATTCACATCAATCTGAGACTGTAAAATTTTCCAGACACCAGAGCCCCACGGATTGTAGACTCCACCAATTTCCTGACTCCTACATGGTCAAATTCCAGGTTCACCTATTTACAAAACCAGCCCCTTCTTCCGTGTTATTTCAAAAAATGCTTTTGCTGTTGATGCCAATCCTCCATCCCAGGTGAGAACTATGTTTGGATGACATGTCTCATTTCTAAAAGAAACCTAGATTATGTGTTCACAGCCTATTTTACTAGGAAATAAGGTACGGATCAGTGAGTGCCTGAAACCTTCTCTACAGGTCTCCTTAGGCTGATGTCTTTATATTTCATTTTAACATAAGAAACGGGGGAAAAAACTAAAAAGAGATGAAAAATGAGAAAAAAAGAGAAATAATTAGATAGGGTGTAACGGCATAAAACTACCTTAAAACGTCCAGATAAAGCTAACTCTAACAGGAGACTGAATGAATGGACCTTGTGGGAAAAACAGTAGTAAACTTTAAAGCCATTGAAAGGTTTTAAATGCCTAAGGGAAAAATAAACATTTGCTTCCAATCATTTTCTCATTAAGCATTCATTCTCTGCTAGATGGTGAAGGCGTACATACACACACATACACACACACACACACACACACACACACGCACACACACACTCACACACGCACTTTGACTCGGAGGCACAAATGCCTACTTAACCCACTGCCTGATCCCTGTCCCAGGTGGCTCATTTGCGCCTCTGCTATCGCACTTTGGTCCGGAGCCCCAGGCTCAGCACTGGTCTCTACCACTGCACGAGAGCATCACCTTGCCCCGCCCAGCTCGCCTTTTCTAGACCTTAGCCATCTCGGTGGCAGAAAGGACTACACGCACTGACAGATTTTCCGTTAGTGGTGGAGATGGTGGCGAGGCGTGTTTCCGGGCGCACCTAAAACCTAGCTGCCCTCCCCACCAAGCGGCAGCTTCCCCAGCTCCGCCCCCAGGACTGAGGACCCAGCCGTCCGTTTCTCCCCTCACTACCCGGTCCTACCCTGGCATCACCTCCTAACCTCTCCAGTACACTCTCACGAGCCCTCACACCGGCGCACATCCTCCCTTCGCCTTTCCCAGCTCCCGGGCGCCCCTCGCGGTTGAAATTTTTGTATCTCGGGACCTAATCGCTCCCAATTATCCGCGCAGCCTAAGTCCCAGGTCTGCCCGGCTCTCGCCTTCGGTGCCTAAAACTGCGGGGCAGCTCATTGGGTGTGTTAGGGGAGAAGGCTGAGTCTGTAGAGGTGGAGGAGGTGGGGCTGAGGGAGGTAGAAGGCTCTAGGAGGAAGACCATAAACACGTGCAAAGAAATAAAAGCCACCACGTGTGCGCGCGCGAGTGTGTGAGAGAGTGTGTGTGCACGCGCGCGCGCCTGGCCAGGGCGTGGGCGCGGAGTGCGTCCCACGGGGCCAGGCACAGAGACCCCCCGGAGCGGGCGTGGCGGGGGGCGCGCGGGGGCCGCGGGTACTCACACGAACGCGTGGTAGATGAACGCCCAGCCGCGGGGTCTCTCCAGCACGTTGTACAGATAGTTCTGCACCCGCCGGTACTTCACGTTGCGCCGGCAGCTCTGGCTACTGGTGTACGAGAGCGGCTTCCCCAGTAGGCTCATCCGGGCCCCCTGCTTGCCCCGGCGGCTCTCCCTCAGGCCGCCGCCGCTGCCGCCGCCGCCGCCGCCGAGCGCGGCCGCGCGGGTGCCCAGCAGCAGCAGGCCGTCGCCCCTGGCGGCGGCTGAGTTCAGCAGCACCCTGCCCCGGCCCGACTCCACATCCTTCATGCCGCTGCCCAGGCGCCCCCCGCCCGCCGCCGCCGCCGCCGCCGCGCCGCTCTTCACCCAGAGCCCGGCGGCGCCGCCCTCCTCTCCTCCCGCGTGGTGGCGGGGCATGGCATCACCACGGGCACCGCGAGGGGGGCGCCAGTGCCTGTGGCGGGGGCAGCGGCCTCATGCGCGCGGGCGGGTTTCGAGGAGGAAGCCGCGGCCGACGGAGCGCCCGCCGGCCCGCGACCTCCGAGCTAGGGGCGGGGAAGCAAGCAGCCAGCAAACCGCCGGGGCTTTGGGGTGGGGGCGGAGAGGGGTATGCGAAGGAGGCCCAATTTCTAGCAGTCTTTAGCTTCGAATTCGAAATCAGGACCTGTTTGGGACGTCACTTTGAGAGGGTTTCCCTTGCTTCCTCTCATTACCGCAGCTAGAGCCCCTTCCTTCCCAAGTGCCCCGGGGCCGGACCCGCGGAGTGCGGGACGCTCCCACGCGCGCGCGCCCAGCGCACACCCAGTCCCAGGCTCCCCCCTTTCCTCTCTCACTAGATTCCCCACGCCCAGACTGCGTCCGCCCCCTCCCCTGGCTCGAAAGCCCCTCTCGGAGGCGCGAGTTTGGTTGAGTTCTCTCAGGGGCTTTGGAGCTGTCCGGAAGGTAAGTCGGCCTCGTGCCCTGAAGAGAAACTGGAGATGCAGGTCTCTGCTGACTCCCGCCGCTAAGATGCCGGGCCAGGTCCTGCTATCCTTTCCACAAGGGGTGTGTGTGTGTGTGTGTGTGTGTGTGTAACGGCCCTGACCTGCCCTTCAGGTACCAGCCAGTACCTGAGCGCGTGGGGCGACGCTCCGGGAAGTGGCGCTCGGGTCCCCCGCACAGCTGGAGGGTCCCTGCCAGTTCAGTGTGCAGACCGGTAGGACACGACTCCCAAGGCGGAGAGGCGGGCAGCGGGCATCTCCCCGCGGCTCACTCCAGCTTTCGGGCTGTGACTTTCCATCCCAGCATCAGGCAGCAAGCCCTCGAGTAACTGGACATCCTTCCCAGCCCGGGGGGTGGAGTGTAGGGAGGGCATAACAACTACTGAGTGGCTCCTCCGCGGTTAAGGAGTTGCCCCTGGGCTTCGCCTGACAGCGGCGCGAAAGCACGGGAGAGCGAACTGGGATCCCTTCGTCAAGAAATCTCCATTTAAGTCCGAAAAAAGTCACAAAACTGTTAAGTCTCCGCAGTGGCAGCGGCGGCCCCAGAGTCTGGGAGAAAAATCCTGGAGGGAAGAGAACCCAGGACACCGGCTTCTTGGGGTCCTTCCCCCACCCCTGTAGGCTGTAACTTACACGGTGAGAGACATGTGGCGACTTAGTGCTGGCTGAGTCTCCCACCACCTCTGACACTCTGGGGACCCAAAGCGTGCGCGCCCTAGGCGAGGAGGGAGGCCACGGTGCCACTGGCTTCGGCCTTTGGCCTTCAGCAACATCGCATTATAAAGCAAAAGCAGTTAAACCTCACAGTCAGCGTGGGGAAACTGAAAGGAAGCCAGGCTTGGGACCTTCTACCGAAAGAGTGGATTCTCACCCCCCACCCCCACAAAATTACGAAAGAAAACAACCACCACGTTAGACTGAAGAAAGAACTAAGGTTCCACCAGAGCAGATGATCTCAAGGTACTGATTCCGTCTGCCTTTTCCTTCTAGAAGCCTGAAGCGAGGCAATACTAAAGCAAAAGTCTTATTTCAGCTGCCTCCGCCCCTCGGGGATACAGACTCTCTCAACTCCCTCCTGTACACACACCCACGCCCGCGGCAGCTCCTTTCTGCCTCTGGCAGTAGCTGCATTTCAATGCTTTACTTTTACTTTCTTTTACTTTGCATTGTTACACTGTTGTTTGCGTGAAGCCCTCTGGCTGGCTCCTGGTCACCCGCTGGACCCTGTTTCCCTCCCTCCTTTTCCCCCAAGCCTCTCTTGGAGGTCACTAGCTCAGAGCCGGAGCAGCTAGATGCAGCTGGCCGCGGTGCCACGTGACTGTGAGGCAACCACCAGTACCCAGAGTCACTGTCTCTTTCCCCTAATACACTTCACACCCACGCACTGTGGAGGTGCGAGAGATTGCTCTGTGCCCTGCTATTCGAGGCAGATGCGGAGAGCGCCTTGGAGCAAGCTCTCCAATCCTAGAACAGCACGAGACCCCAGCTGAGGGTGGGGGGAGCTTGCTGTTGCTATATTTAGACTCCCAGCGGAGTTTCTGTGCTTGGACTTTCAGGGCGAAAGATCTAGAGTCAAAATGATTCGTGTGCACGCTTTAAACTTGAAAATCTTGGCTATTCTGCAGGCAAGTAAACAAATACCATTTCTTCTTAACCAAGCGGTTTTCCCTTCTTGCAAACTTTGACCACCACCTCTGAGCAGGTCAGGTGACTTCCATCTCACTTAATGTAGCTGGGCCCAGCGTGCAGGCAGGAAGTTTTGGGAAGGCAGAACCGGTACCGACACGGTTCTCTGGAAGAAGAGCACCTGCTGCTTAGTTTCCCAGTGATATTTTCCTGGCGGGGCAGCAGTCATCAGTAAAACCATGATGTTAAGTAAATGCCATGAAACAAAAAAATCAGATCTGGTAATCAGTAGCTGCTTAGAAGCGGCTTCTTACTGGTTTCGACCTTTGAGATATTTTAGGGTAACCCCCAGTTAGAGGGCTAGCTTAGGTAAGGAGACCTGCCCAAGCGCTCATAGCATAGGGTTGCTAGGAACTCAGAAATCTCACTTCCCAGTACAGTATCCCATCAAACAGTCCTTACCTCCAACTGAGTACGTACAGAAGAGCACATGGTTTTATTTCAATGTGTCTGTCAACTACCTTTCAGAAAGAGGCGTTTAGCTGCACGCCCTACTCATTCAGCCCTTGCATACCTGAGAAGGAAAAGCCAGGTGAGGCTGCATGGCCTCTAATACCAGATTCTCTTTGTGTGTCCCTTGCTTTCTTTACTACCTGCTAACTTACCTCAAAAGGCAGGAATTAATTGTGGGGAAAACAAAGTATTGTCATGAAGCTTTCTCTGTTGTTGTGTTTGAGTACAAATGTTGCTAGGAAACTACCTTTTATTTTCCTGAACTATTAAAATCCAGATATCAGAAGAGAGGATGGAATACATATTGTGCGGAGTAAAAACATTATAGGGTGTATTCTGTGCATAACAATTATATTAGGGCATTATAGAGAGATATAAAAGGCAAAAGACAACCACGTTTTTCCAAAGGCAAATGTTTATTGCTAGTGTAAAGTGTGAGTTGATTAGCCTTCCCCATTCTTTGAGATAGGTTTGCTTTTAACCATTCATTCTCCACAGATTGTAAGATGACTGCCTGAAATTTGTGACCTTGGAAACTTGTGTTCTCTGAAGTCTATATGGAGATGGTTTCAACTGAAAATAGTTACTAGAAATATTTTATTTCAGTGTGTTTTCTATCCCATTATATTTTTCTTCTGAAGGGTACTCTTAAATAATAGTATTGAAAATTCCATACAAGAGCCAGGAGATGCCCAGGTTAAGACTTTTCGGGAAGAACAGCTAGATCTGAGCTGGTTTCACAAAATGTCAGTGATCCCATTACTCTCCCCCTTTTCTTTTTCTTTATGGCTTTCCATCTTCCCATTTGCCCCAGCCCTACCCCCTCAACATATCTTCCCATCAAGTCATGTTCATGGTTCATATAAACTAGTGAGTGATAATAAATGCCACTTTTTAGTGAGGTGGATGCACTTTGATCCATGTGAGATTCCTGGGTCAACCAGAACAGTAATAACGGTAAGAAGAATTCTCAAACCTTAGAGCAAAAAGGAAATTTACCAATGAAATGGAAATCCATTGTTTGGCTGCTGTTCAGTGACTTGCTTAAGGCTTAGCTATTTGTCTTGTAGACCTAGAGGTAGAAGTGAAATCTCGTAACTCTTGAATAGAATGCCCTTTAAGCTATACCATCATTTTCCTTAGCTTTTATTTCCCTCCTATCAGATCATAATCAAACCAACAAGCACAGCAACTATAATTGCATTTGTTAGGTATCTTATTATAACCATTGGTTAACATATTTACCTTTTCTTAATATTTTAAGTATATGGGTATTGTGTACCACAGCACCATTTTTAGTCAATCAAGAATTCTTATCTGTAAGAGATATGATGTTAAAAGCTACTCAAAATGTTTCTCCAACAAACAAATTAATCAGAGAACCCAGGGTAATATCAGAGATCTTCTGGGCCTAGCCAGAATATATGAAGCTTTTAACACAGTAGGGATCCCAGCTTTTCCCCACACAATGGATGAGGCATGGCCCTTTCAGAAAAGCCTCTGCCCCAGGGATGCAAAAAGGGTGTAGATGGAGTGTATATGGGTGTGAAGAGAGGCTGGTAGGGGAGCAGACAAAGAGTAGGAGAGGCTGAAAAAAAGAATCCATTTTATTATAACAACTAATAAAAATTTATTTTCCTAGGAATTACTAAAATAATGTGCTAAAAACCATTGGCAAAGAAAACAATAATATTTAGCATGTGTTTTTATGCACTGTGATTTGCAAGAATTATTTGATTTGATTCTGACAATGGCCTCACAAGTAGGCACTGCAATCATACCCAATTTATAGGGGAAGAAACTGAGGTGTGGACAAGTTAATAATTTTTCAAAACAAATACTTGCTGAGCCAGCACTCAAACTTATGGGTGTTTAATACAAAACAAAATAAAACCCACTGAAAGAAAAACAAAAACCTAGACTTTTAACTATGAAACTAATACCAAACTTTTGAAATAAGAAGCTTAGCCCACTAATATGTATTAATAATGTTGACAGTTTCTCTTTCCAAAAGAAAAGGATTGGGAAGTTTCTGTTAGTTGTTTTAAAGTAATTTGGGGTTTCACTCTAAACACAGATATAGCCTCAATATTCCTGTTCACTTTTCCTGAAGAAGGAAGGGTTTTCTTTCATAGATACTTTTCTACTGAAAATTTTAAAACAGTCCCAAATCTTGTAGTATCAATTTCTTGAGATTGTATTTACATTGTGACCTTTTTCCTAATACTACCTTCATTTTTATTCATAAAACTCTGTTGTATTTGGCAGAGTGATACAAGTGCCTAATTTCATTTTTTTTTTTTCTGACACGCTGGTATGGCAGCAATACTTTTTCTTTCTGCCAGCTACTTTAGTTCTTCTTTCTGAAGGTAATTTGAATATAGCTATTTGATCTTTTAAAGATTCATATATTTAGAAACTGTGTTAAGAGACTGATACAGAAGGAAAACATCTTTGAGCTAGTGTACTGGAAAATTGTGTTATAATTCTGTGCCCCCTAGTGGTACTCACATTTTATCAAAACTTTTTCAAAGAGGAATTAAGAAGGCATCCTTTATGAACTTCCCAAAACTTACTCATTTTTTCAACAAGCAATTATTAATTTCAGGTGCTGTGCTAGCTGGAATGGGTACAGAGATTAAAAACAATCCTGAATCTTATAATGTTCATGGGCTAGTTGGGGAGAAGGATAAGTGACGAGTTCACAGAGTTTTGCAAAGGATGTTATGGGAAGCTACACAGGGATTCCTGAAGAATGCAATTGCTGAGCCAAGTCTTGAGGAGTAACTGGACTTTTAAGAAGACATGAAGGCAGGGTATTCAGAGAGAGAACATTCGAGAAAATGTGAAGTCTAGAGAGCTTATTGTGCTTTGAGAATGACAAGAAGTTGGGTTCTGCTGGAGCCCAGGGTGCTTTTGCTGGTGTGACTGTAAGGAGGAGGATAGAGGAGTAAAGCACTAAGTCACACACACACACACACACACACACACACACACACACACACAC